>NC_142013.1:87790105-88090105 GCF_049901735.1 Notechis scutatus
ACATTTGGTTTCCCTACAAATTTAACTTAAATGTTCACCTTTCCCATCACTCAGGTCTAATGATGGTTTCAATTTTATGGGAGAACTCTGGTACATGTTAACTGAAAACAACATATAGTGTATGATTAACATCTTCCTTTTGTCAAGAACTTGCCATGAGTTCAACAACACAGGGAACCCGTTCCACTTTATGGGTCTAACACCCACAAATGAAGCGTGTTGAATGGTTGACTTGCCTTTTGTATCTCAAATAACTTCAGATTGTATAATGGAGCAGACATGAGAGATATAGGGTTTAGACAAAAACTTGCATGTCCTACCGTAGATTCCCTTCAACATGCAAGAAATAAAAAAATTGCACTGAGTGGTTTAGATGTGGAGACTAGTCATGTAAAACTTCTGTGTATTATAACATCCTAGTCACCTACACAGATAGGAAGAATAATGATTAAGTTCTACTGCAATTTTCTAGAAGTAGGAACACAATATGAGATCTGCTTCAGGCAGATTCTGGTTTTGAAATATTTTTGGTTCCGGAGAAACAGACTCTTGTTTAGAGTCAATTCAAAAATTCAGAAAGCAAAATCATGCCAATTTGTACAACCGGAAACAAGGCAGGGGCCCATCATTCTTCCCTGCTGTCCTATTCTTCCACATATAGTAGAGCGATCCTTCACTCATACTTCCAAGGAGCAGAACCTGTATCGTAATTTTTTTAATGAGCTGTGTGCTCTGAACTTTGAAACAACCGAAGAAGAAAAGACTCTTAATATAAAGAAAACAAATGTATTGTTCTGAGGTAGAAATCTCAGTGCATTGAAATGTTAATCATAAGCACTGAATTTATACAGAGCAATTTCCTGCTTGCACAAAGAAAGTTAGCATTAAACGGTACTGTAACATGTGACAAACCCCAATAGCAACTATCCATACACAAAGAGGAGTGTTAATTTAGCACTAGAAAGTATACACTAAGGCTTACATTGTCCACATATATACTTTGGAATAAGCTCCACTGAATTGTTGGACATTATTTCTGAGTAAATATGCATAGTCGTAGGTTGTTAATCATTCAAGTAAACCAGTTATATTCCATCATCTTTCTATGCAGTCTTTTGAAAACCATTATTACGAGATGAAACTGTTGAAATCAAAATATTTAGTTCATCAATCATACCAAATTAAACTTTTTCATTCAGTAAAGCTGAAGTAAAGGATACACTTAGGGCAGCTGAATGCTTGAGTGGTTCTATAGCCTTTATTACAATGATGCTGAATATTAAGAATAAATTGCTATCTTCTCTCTATGTTGCAGTCTGGATCTTATTGTGCAATTCAGGTTAATTCTTCACTTTTCATTTTTGAATCACTTCAATGCTGGTGACTTTTTTCCCCTCTAAAAACACGTCCACATGCAGTAGTATGTTACAAGGTGATTTTTAATGCTAGTATAAAAGCATGAAGGACACTTTCCATTGACAGCTATCTATGTGCAAAGACTATGCAAGAATTGCTTATGGTGAACTGTTTCTAAAACATTCCCCCTTTTGTAATACAACCTGCTGAACCCCTAATTCTAAGTATGCCTAATTTTTCCGCAAATGATTTGGTTTTATGTTCTAAACTAGCACTGAATAATAGATAAGCTTTAATACATTCAGCTAAACAAATTCTATTTTCACATGCCATGATTTACAGCTTCTTGGTGCTGCTGTACAACAAAAACTAGCAACGCATTTCCAACCTTCCCCCCTCCTTTCAAGAAGGAACAAAAATTAGTGTCTTTACAGACCAAGGAGTCAAAGGCAATTTGCATGCAGTCTCTGCTCAAAGATGGCACTTATCAAAAGTGGCATACTAAGTGCGCAGAACTGAACCTCTGTAATTGTTGCGAGAACAAACGAATTAATTCTTGCAAATCAAATTAGGAAGCTGAGAGCTGGTGGAAGAATACTGTAATACAAGCCACCAAAGTTAAGTACTTTAAAATCCCATTTATTTCAACAGGAGAGCTTCACATATAGTTCATTTTCATTCCATTGAAATTAGTTAAGTCCAGGGCCATGAACATTTAAATAATTAGTGATTTTTCAAAAGGCAGCTTGACTGTGTTTTCCTTGAGGAAGACAAGACGTTTCACTTATCATCCAAGAAGCTTCTTCAGTTCTAACTGGATGATGGGGGGGAGGGTGGGTGGCAATGGAGGGATTTTATTTATTTTCAGTCATCTGATTGTTAGCACTCTCTTTGAGAGTCACTGAGTCTCAGAGAGTATGGTCTCAGAGAGAGTGCTAAAGACCAAGATGACTGCAAAGAAATATGATCCTTCCATCCTTACCTTCTTGGATAAGAAGTGAAGCTTCATCTTCCTCAAGGAAAAAACATGGTCCAGGTGCCTTTATGAAAAAGCATCTTTGAGACAACCATGACCTGGATGACTGGGAATCTACAGACCTTTAAGTATTTACTAGAAAATAAGCCCTGTTGAATTCAAATTACATATATATATATGGGGCTTATGAATCCACAGATGGCTGATCTTTATGTTGCCTATCAAGTGAATATTTTTGCTACTAGTAGTTATTGCTCAAAAACCAACCTGTAAGATAGAACAGAGGAAATACTTTCAGTTTTGTTTTATTATAACATCTGCAACTACAGCTTATTCATCCCAAAAAAGGGAAAGAAAAAAAATATTCCAAACCCTTTAAAAATACCTACACTTTTTATTTTAAAAAATAAAAACTACCTAGTATACCATTACTGTTAACAGCACTTGAAAAGGGGTGCATTGTACAAGGATATCCTACTGTAACTTTCGTGGGCTGCTAGACTTGTTCTTCTTTTTTCCTCTTCTGCTGCTTTGGTCTTAGGTTTCAAAGAGTTTATTAAAGGCTGTTCCAATTTCTAAAACCATGTCAGAGGCTGTCATAGACCGTCCAAATTTCTGAAAGGCTTGGTTGTTGCACTGCCTTGTAAGTGAACATGCTCCAAATGCAGCCACTAGAAAGGGATTTTGACTAAAATAGAAACAAGAACCTCAATTAAATCTGAAATGAGCATGGCTATTCCCCCAGAGCACAAACCAACCAACAAATCTTTATTAGCTCTTAGGGCAGTGCAAGTAGAACAGTAGGAGCAATGAAAAGAATAAGAATGATGGATCTCATTTGCCCACCAGATCAGAGTTAAAATATGCTACATGTCCCAGACCTGTTTGTCCAACTGTGGGCTAAAATGCAAGTAACAATAAAAACATCCAGAACCAGGTAAGGATTTCTCAAAGGGAAAGGGACTAAAATTGATACCGTGACATAAGAAAAAAGCAAGTATCAAATTAATGTATTTACCAGTGTTACTTTCAGTTCATGCCTGATAAATTTTGCAAACAGTTGCACCAAACATTGCAATATTAGCCATGATGCTTTGTCTATCAGCCTCTAATATAAATTTATTAATTGTTTTACCAAATTTAGAAACCACCCATTTTCTTCACAGAGCGGCTCTGGGCAGTGTAAATTGGACATATGCTGAATTGTTGTATAAAGCAGAGGTGACACTCGATCTAATTGAGGGCCGCATCAGGGTTGTGTTTCACCTCGGGGGCCAGGGTGGGCATGGCCAGCTTGACATCACTCATGTCGGGGGCGTCTGTAATGACCCATGCGCTCTGCCAGTGAAAGCGGGCTCCCGAGCTCAGCCGTGACAGCCTCCTGCCACCCTCTGCCAGTAAAAACGGAGGTCGCTGGTAGAAGGCAGGAGGAGGCCATCACGGCTGAAAACAGACCCTGGGAGGGCTGTGCATGGCCCTCCTGAGCTCCATTTTCACTAGCAGAGGCACCACGGGCTGGTCCTCTGCTGTTTCTGCGGGCCACATCTAAGCACCCTGCAGGCCCCCGGACCTTGAGTTTGATTCCCCTGCGATAAAGTACCTTCAACAGAAGCTGATCAGAATGCATGACATGGCTTACCCGTTTGTTTTTTCTGGTCCCGCAAGAAAGGCCCAGTGTGCTAGGACTCCTAGGGACCCAGAGAGGATGTCTCCTTGTCCCCCACACCTCCTGCTGCTTCCTTCATGGCTACATACAAGCACTGTAACACAAAAAATGAAAAGAAAATACTCAATCCTCACCGAACAGAGCTGTGGGAGAATTGAAAAAACGTAGATGTGAAATGTAGCAGGCATTATATCTTTACTTACAAAGTTCATTTTGAAAGTATGACCAGAGCTGAATTTAACTAATTCATTAAAAGAAACTATGGTATTTTGTAAGATTAATATTTAAACACTGTTATATTTTTATAACCTCTTTAGCGACAACAATTTTTATTTAATAATTTTGCTATAAATTTTCAAACAGCTCTGATGGCTAATCTATCTATATTTTAAAATCATAAAATATGGTGCTAATGTTTGAATGGTGACATTTTTACTATAGCACAGTAGTCAAGTTTTGACCAATGACTAGCAAAAAAATGCTAGTATTCCCTTCTTTATTTTTGACATATTACATGCATGCACCTTCATTTTGTTTTAATTTCCCATAGCATCTACCCATATAGAAAAATAATGTTTACATTTATAAAAATATTTGATCTGTGTTTCATATACCTTTTTCTCCATCTGAAATGAGGTCTCGTTCGCCTTTCTGGACAATTGTCAAATTCCCCAAGGCTTGGCTGAGCCTTAACAGACAGCCATGATAATCATTGTTATCTACAGGATCTCTAAGCTAGAGAAGAGCAAAGGGGGAAATCATACAGGATTAATTGCAGTAAGTAATGAGGAAAATGGTTAACATTCATTCATACTATTTTTAAATTTTTCTGTTATGAAATGTTAGCTACCCGCTCAACTGTAGTCTCCATCAGCCATACAAGAGATGTTGCCATATTTATAACAAGTCTTACTATGTCTCATTTGATTTGGTCACAAGCAATTTGCACTTATTTGTGCAAAAATGGAGATTATATAAAAGTACAAAAAATCCACTTAACGCAAGTCCCAGAACTTAGAAGGATTTGTTTTGGAAGATATTAACTCATGTAATCTTAAAATAAACACTATAATGAAGTGTAATGATACAAGCAATGATTTCAAAACATAAAGTCATTCTCTCAAACAAGAGTTGCATTTGACTTTGATGAGATAATGCTATTCATCATGTAGAAAAGTATGAAGAAGTACTAGAAGATTGACCAAATTACTCGAAGATGGATGGTAACTTAGTTTTTTTAATTTTTTCTATTGCACAGAATGAGGTAGGTGCATGGAGGCATCTTGTCTCAATTCTTCTCGAACTCAAACTTAGCCTAGCCAGCTAGATTTGTGATCCATTGGCTCTACAATTAGTTTTCCTTTACTGCCTCATTCAGTTACTGTTCAAAATTACAATGGTGCTGAAAAAACAACTTTACAACCAATGACCACATTTATGACTGAACAGCATTCCTCAGATTGTGATCATCATTATAATCAGCACACTATTGTCCTATGCTTGACCTCGTTTTTTGTTTTTTTTCCTCCTTGCAGAACTGAGAGATTGGAGAGTAAATGATTACAAGAGGATAAGAAGGCACACAATAAGGCATATATAGGCTGTTTGCGAACTGTGCTCGGGGCTGCTTGCACCACTGCATTTCTTTCAATGTGTATTCTCAATTGTGTGCCTGCTTACTCTCTTTTAATTCCTTCCTTTTCAATAAATTTAAATATAAACATTAATTCCCTTCTTGCTAATTATCCAATGCCCAGATGAATGCTTCAAAGGGCAGGAGAATGGGAAAAGGAATGGGGAAAAAGGAAAGCAGTCATGGACACATGATTTCCCACTTAGTGTCAGCTTTACTTCACAAGAGATCTGCCCATCCCGATTATGGTCACTAAACAAAGACCGTACATATGTAGGGGCTGTAGATATCTGTAAGTAAACAAATAACTACAAATGTAACTTCTATGGACTTTGTGAAAAGTTGCCTTTTCAACGTTCACAACATAGACCCCATACATAAGTTACATATGTTAAGGTGGGCAGCCATATTAAATAAAGCAGCCATCTTGAGATTTAATGTACTGATAATTGCATTATTCTCTGCGTGTCATTATAGTATATTATAGTATTTGTCCCCTTCACCTGGTTGACAGCCTAGAAATTTATGCTTTAAAAAGCCTAAACTGGGCTAAAATCACACAGCCTATTTGATTAATTATTGAAATTCTACATTAGTAATATTAAATGTAATTTGGATTTGGGGTACCTTCCCCCATGGAAATATAATTAAGAACTGTATGGACTCACCATTGCTTCATAGAGTCTGCTAAATTCCATAGCATTTGGAGTAAGAATAGCTCGAGGATAACCCTGAATGAGAGAAGGCTGTTGGGCAATGAGCCATAAACCATCCTGCATGGGACAATAAGAGGAAACATTTAATGACAGGTACAAATTATTATTAAACAAATTAATAAAATTATCATACTTACAGCATCAATTACAATAGGAATTCCTTTGACCTTGGATTTTTCTATAATGCCCTATTTGCAAAAAAAAATTTCGAAACTTTAAATTAAATGTAACATTGAATGGAAAATGCAATTATTTTTCTCCTTTTGCAAAAAGTAATACATTTTAAATAAAAGGCAACTTCAACATTTTAAATAAAACAGAGTAAAACTCAAACCATTCCAAATAATAAAACACCTCTTCTAAAAAGCATACTATATGCTATATATCACGTTTACTACTCTTGCCATTTTTCTCTTTCTCTTCCATAATATTTTCACCAAAAATATATTCACATTTTTCACACTTCCATTTAGTGAATCTATTGAAGACTTCTCACACATTTAAAAGCACATATTAAAAATGCATGCAAAGCTAATACAAATAGCTTTTTAAGATAAAAGCAAACTGTAAATATTTAACTATAATAATCTCATTCATTAGAAGAGAATACATATGTAATTCATTACCCAAGTAAGTAACATCATTAGTGTTGGGACTTTATATACAGGAGGCTTCCCTGCCAATTTTTTTTAAAAAAGTTTTTTATTTTTCTTAACTACAAACATAGCATTGCATGAACAATGTGATGCCTAGGTGTCTTACATTTTAAAACAAATATGACAGTATTTCCATATTTAATACATTTAACAATATTATAAAATTTAACCTCAATATACAGTTTTTCTCTTTAATTTCAATGAGTTATTTTGTATCAATGTCCATATTCTAAATATCTCTTTTTACTACCAATAATATATTTTGGTGAGGGTGTTATTTTCTCCTTGGTGGTTCCTTGATTAGAGTATTGTTTGCTGCTTGATCACTTGCCTGGTGTTAATCCATGATTGTCTAGATGTTGGCTGCTGAAGGGGATGTGTTCTGGTCTTGTTTCCTTCTTAGTTTTATTATCTCTTGAATATGTGTAAATAGGATGCTTATTGGTGATCATGGATACGCTCTGCTACTCTTCTGCCTGCCTGTCTTACCTAGTAACTATTACGAGTTCTTGCACTGAAGAAAGTGGCTTTATTGGGAATTGTCGAAGAACTTTTTTTACTTTATTTTATTTGGTTTGTCAATTGCTTACAAGATAATAGGTATAAGTAAAAACATAGTTATGAATACATATAAGAAAAATAGAAGAAACAATAGGACACGGACGGTAGGCATGTTGGTGCGCTTATGCATGACCTTATAGACCTCTTAGGAAAGGAGTGAGGTCAATAGTAGAAAGTCTAAGATTGAAGTTTTTGGGGTTTGGGGAAGAAACCACAGAGTCAGGTAGAATATTCCAGACACTGAACACTCTGTTGCTGAAGTCGTATTTCCTGCAGTCAAGTTTGGTGCAATTAACCTTGAGTTTGTATCTATTGTTTGCTCTTGTATTGTTATGGTTGAAGCTAAAGTATTCATTGACAGGTAGGACATTGCAATGTATGATTTTATATACTATACTTAGATCGAACCGAAGGCGGCATAGTTGTAGGTTTTCTAGGTCTAGAATTTCAAGTCTGGTGGCATAAGGTATTCTGCAACGAGTAGAGGAGTGGAGAACTCTTCTTGTGAAATATTTCTGGACTTTCTCAACTGTGTTAATATCAGATATGTAAAGTAGGTTCCAGACTGATGAGCTGTATTCGAGTATTAGTCTACCAAATGTTTTGTATGCTCTAGTTAGTAATGTAATATTACCAGAGAAAAAGCTACGTAAGATTAGGTTAACAACTCTTAATGCCTTTTTGGCTATGTAGTTACAGTGGGCCCTAGCGCTTAGATCATTAGAGATGAGTACTCCAAGATCCTTGACAGAGGTTTTTTTCTTCAAAAAAATAAAGGTCCTTTTTTTCTTCAAAAGGCAGCTGGGCTGTTTTTTCCTTGAGGAAGAAGCTTCTCATCTAAGAAATGTCATCAGTTCTGATGGCAGGGGAGGAGGGAATGGAAGGATAGTATTTCTTTGCAGCCACCTGGTTGTTAACACTCTCTTAGAACTGTTGAGACCACTTGGGGGTTTATGTAGACTTTGTTGTCTTAAAAGAGTGACCTAAGAGTGACCTAAGTCACTGTAAGACTGTAAAACATATAACATGGGAATTTTTTCTCCTTTCAAGAAAAGCTCAGGAGGACTCTCTACCAACACAAGATACATGCACAGTTTAAACCCAAGAATACACTAAGGCACAAGCTTGTATGTCAAACATCCCAATACAAACTGAGTAATGTGCTATAGGCAATACAGTGCAGTAAGACGCATGCAGACTTGTACATTGGTGAAACAAAACAGCCACTTCACAAGCACATGGCATAACATAGGAAATTAAAGCCATCACGACAAGATTCAGGGATCCATCTGCATTTGAAAGACAACGATGTCTGAAGACTGCAAAGTCCACATTTTGGATAGATACCATTAGTTTGAAAGAGGGGTAAAAGAATCCGTATATGTTAGAACTGAATATCCCTCCCTCAACAGAGGAGGAGGAATAAGATACCACCTATCTCCAATATACGACACAGCCCTTGCGCCACTTCCAAGAAGATTCCACAACCCATTGTACCCTGATTCAGGTAACCCTGAGGGCATAGATAATTCCCCAAGGAGCCTCTATAGCTTTTGGAGAGAGCTAAAGATCAGATGACAGCAAAGAAATACAATTCTATCTCCCCCCCCCCCCAACATCCTATCAGAACCTATTCTTCCATCCAATCTCAACTGTCAATACCTATCCTTCCATCACCCCCACTGATGAAGCTTCTTGGCTGAGAAATAAAATGTTTTTTTTCTTTTTCTTCAAAGAAAAAACAGTCCAGTTGCCTTTTAAAGAAAAAAGAACCTTTGAGTTCTTCTTCAATACCCAATAAAGCCACTTTCCACATGTTGCAATTCTTGTAGTACCATGATATAGACATTCACAATATTAAGCAACAAGTGTTACTAAGTTTATTAAATGGACCCCTGTAGGGAGGCAACCTTTATTTTGGCATTCATTCTTTCCCAACAAAAGTCAGTGCAACAAGAAAAATACATTCGAAATAATTACTTAACACCATACCTTGCACATGGGTATATAGGCTGAGGGAATACAAATGTCATGTATATTTTATAGAAACCATTAATTATGAATGCCAGAAATTAGCCAATGCCTGAGTTTCAATCATCTGTAACAACTTTTTGAACTTGCTTGCAGAAGCCACAAATAAACATAGGACTTTTTTAACAATTTCTATTTCAATTATTCTGCTTTTATAACTTACTAGCCATGCAACATTGGTTACATTTCTGAAATAGCATAAAATATTTGAAATTAATAATAATAAAGCTGACACTCTTTTTAAAAAAATAATAACAACATCTAGGCAATGTACCAGTAACACCTTAAGAAATCCAGGTTACCTTGGCATGTTCAAGTAATAAATCATCTCTTCCCAAACCTGGTCCAATGACAACTGAGTGAAGTCGTGGCAACCAGCTTTCTACCTCACGCACAGCATCAGGGCTGTCACTAAAAAGAAACAGCAAACAAATCAAATAAAAAAAAATCAATCTTCCAGTTTACCACTATGCCATTTTTCTTTCTATGCATCTACTAGGAGCATTATAGAAATGTTCCTTAAAACATAGATCAGGGGTGTCCAACCTTGGCAACTTTAAGACTTGTGGACTTCAACTCCCAGAGTTCCGCAGCCAGAGTTCCTCAGCCATAGATCATCACATTCATATCATTAAAAATGTTAACATCCAGTACTTTTGAAAAACAAATGGGATATCAATTTACTCCTATGGAAGAAGCATGATGCATTGCAACAGAACAAGAGACCTGGGGTAGGTATCTCATAAGAGCCGCTCCCAATATTACACTTGTAAAGAACTATATTCTGGTTAACAGTACTGACTTTTGCATGAAAACTGAACCCTTCACAGTACGTTTCACAATTTAAAGTGCTGGTTATTACCTATCATGTCCTTCACAACAAGGAACCAGTTATCTGAGTGACAATCTGCCTTTCTTAGTTTTTACGCATTCCATACAATTAACCTCCTAGCTCATATAATATTTACAATGTAAGGCACATGCATTTAGCTATACAAGAATTTCTGAAAATTTGTTAAAGCACTACATTTTGCTTTAACAAAAAGTGTGTGTGTGTGTGAGCCTGACTTACAGTTTGAACTCAGCCTGAACAAAAATCCAAGTAGTGCTGGGCTTGCATATTGAGTATCACTGTCTGTGGGAGAAAAGAGTTACCCTGTTTTGGGTACCATTTTGCAGGGTTTAATACAGAGTTTCTCTAAGATGTGTGGATCAACTCCTATAATTCCCCAACCAACCAGTGCAACTGGGAGATTCTGGGAGTTGGTCTATACATTTTAAAATTGTCAAGTTTGAGAACACTGTTTTAAGTGACTTCAAAGAGCAACCTCTAGTTTTTGAAGCAATTAAACAGCTACATGCCTTTTAAGAAACTATGTGAAAGGGGAGAAAAAGATATCTCAATATAATTTTCTGAAATGATCCTAGTTTCAAGGAAGATAAAACTTACTTGTTGTTAAAAATGAAGAAATGCATGCGACACTTAAATAATTTTGAATATTACTCTGTTAATTCTAGGCATACTGATTTCATCTCACCAACCTAAAGCTCTTTAGACAGATGCAAAAGACAATGGCTGGTATGATGATACGAACATGTCACTAAAAATTATGAGTTGGAATTAACTTTTTTCAGTTAAGACCCTGAGTTATATAGCAGCTGGCTAAGTATGTACTTTTTTTCATATCCAAGGAAAGACAGAATACTTACAGAACTGGATGAACTATAAGCTCTGGACTGTAAGATTTTATTACAGTTGCTGCATCTTTGGTACAAAATACATGGGATAGGTCTGCCCCCTAAAAAAATGAACACATTTGCGATCATTAATAACATTTAACATTTCTCAAAATTACATTTATTATCTCTTGATTTCATGCTGAAATTCAATATTCTCAGGTTTCTCTTTCCTTTCTATTCCCCAATCTTAAATAAAAGAAGTAAATCTCACTAATTTTAATTTAAAAAAAAACCTTTTCTGGATTAGAAATAAACATATTTTCTATATTTAAAAGCCAATACTTCAAACTCCCTTACTTTATTAATAATAAAAGAATATAAACAAGGGCAGTTTCTCCCTATGAAGTTTGCAATGCAGCCAATTAAAAAAATGAAATACACCCCCTGAACTAACTTGTTATAAATAAGGTGGTCCTCAAATTATGACCACAATTGAGCCCAAAATTTGTATTGTTAATTTTGCCCCATTTTATAACTTCTCTTGCTACAGTTAAGTGAATTACTGCAGTTGTTAAATTAGTAACACGTTGTTAAATAAATCTGGCTTCCCCATTGCCTTTGCTTGTCAGAAGGTTGGAAAAGTTCAGAAGGTTGATCACGTAGCCCCAGAAAACCACAAATGTCATGTCAGTTGCCAAGCATTTGAATTTTTATCATGTGACAATGGACTGCTGCAATAGTTATAATTGTGAGAAAAATAGTCATAAGTCACTTTTTTCAATGCCATTGTAACTTTTGAATGGTCACTAAATGAACAGTTGTAAGTCAAGCATTCAATTATGGACCAACTTAATGGTCCAATTATATGACTCTTCTGATTTAATTGATAACTAAACCCAATACTTATCCCCCTCCTGTGCATGGAGTTTTATATAAATGTCAGAAGCTTTCTTCTTCTTCTTGACATAGTGCCCCAGGACCACTTGCCAAATTTCTTAAGTAACAAGTGGGCCAGAACTTCACAAAGAATTCAAATTTGGAACACAACAGGTTAGAATATCCAGTCCACCTTGAATAAATTAAATTCCCCAATCCATCAAGAAATTCAAGCTTCATTCATGATTAATTAGCAGCTTTAGTAACTACTATTTCCAAAATTTCCCATACCATTGTACACACTACGTAACCAACATCTACATCTGATGATCCAAATGGATATTAAAATTTATAGATGCAATGACCTACATAGTTACTATCAACACACTAAAATCTCAGTTTGCTGAATAAATCAAGACATTTAACCAATACAAAACTAACATTTTTGTCTATTATTGGGAACAGAGTTCAGCACATTTTTTAAATAGTTGAACTGCATGTTTAACTCTGTGGAATAAAGAACATTATCTTTCACTGTACTCCACGCAAATGTAAGAAGAAACATACCACTTTGAGAGCAGAAATTGCAGCAAAATATGGTGCCCCTGTATACCTGCATATGAAAAAAAAAAACCAGGAAATATATATTTTGTTAAAAATTGTGACTGATGTACTTGTACCACAATGTGTTTATGTGATATATTAAAGTAGAAACATCACATCATTTTATCAATATAGTTTTACTGATATTTTCTTGACATAACACTTTTGTCAAATATAGTAAATCTAACACTGCATTGCCTTTTCACACAACTATTAACATTGTACAATATAGTTATTCTAACTTCAATGAGTTATATTCACTTTTGAACTTCAGATGTGACAAAAGCACCCTAAATAACTGATTATCATATACTTTTAGTGAATATACACACAAAATAGAAATTAATTAATAAAAGTTCATTTACCATACAATTTTAAACTATTTTTTAGTAAATTTTAATATTTCATAATACTTTCCACTTGTTTGTGCTATCATTTCTGCGTTTTCTTCCTTAACAGTTAGTATTACTTTTTATTAGATACTAATTTACATAATAAATTGTGGAATTGCAGTCAGATGATGACTCTTAAAGATCCAAACAGAAGCTTTCACTGATTTAATAGGCTAACACTGTATTAATTATAAATAGAATACACATTTATCACTATTTTGTTTGTGTTCCAATATTTCTTTTAATGAACAGTGAAAATCATCACTTGCAGACTAAAAACAGCCATTATCAAAACTATCACTCTAATTTTCTAATGATAAAATGAGTCATATTCCAACAGTGCAGAAATATGGCAGCGATCAGGCCAATGTATTTTTTCCTTTCTGTCATTTTCTCCAGACCAAAATGTAACATTCCATTAAAGCAGTAACCTTTCTAGTTAGAATCAAGCTACATTTGCAACATATTTATTTAATTTATATTGACGCTTATTCGCCCATGGTGACTCAAGGCGTCTTACACAATGTAAAACCATATTTAAAAGAAAAAAGAAAAACTAACAAAAAGAATCAAATAAATTAGTAAAGTATAATAGAACAAAATGGGGGGAGAAACCAACTCCACCCCCCATCCCGATGACAGCAGATCACACTAGCCATTTGATGGGCTCCATCCCACTCTGGTATCCCCAGGCCCGCTGGCAAAACCAGGTCTTCAGTGCCTTCTGAAAGAGTGCTAGAGTGGGGGCCATTCTAATCTCTGGGGAATGATATTCCAGAGGGAGCCACCATGGAGAAGGCCGTTCTTCTGGGTCCCACCAGGTGTATCTCCCTCAGGGATGGGACCCACAACATTCCCTGCCTCCCCGCTCTAATGGGTCAGGTAGATGTGACTGGCAAGAGACCTTCCCTCAGATAACCCTGACAGTAATATCTACTGTATATTTGGAACACACAAAAGAAAGGTGCCCTTGATACACCTCTAAAGGCTAAAGCATGAATATGCTATGACACCTTAATTGATGATTAACATCATATCTATGCCCCCAGGTATGTAATAGCAATATCTGTTGATTTATTTGAAGACAACTACTTCCATGCAAGAAAAAAAATAGTAAAATTGAAAAATAATTACTTTTTTTTGGAAATGGCAAATAACTAAAAATGGTAAAATAATTGGTATGAAAGTGATACAAGTAAAAAACAAAGATAAACATAATGTCTGAGATAGAATAGTACCAATACATATTTGTACATTTTTATTTAACTTACTCTTGGCATCCTCCAACAATTCCTATTCGTCCATCCTGGCCTTTATGTTTTTTGGCAGTTAAAAGTGGAATAACATTTCGCACCAATTGAAATATATTTTCCATTTCCTTTACGGAATGTGTTTTGTGAACTGAAAAAGATCTCTCTATAACTGGAAAAAAATAAGGACATTTAATTAAATATTACAAATATAAACTTTTAAGATAGTAGGTTATCTGTATTCATAGATCAGAATTCGTTTCTAAAGAAATTGCTGTGTTAAACCTATTTATGTTGTAAAGATATTTTAACCCAAATTCCACATAATCTTATTCACAAACAGCAGTATACCATGTGTGTTTTTGTTTATCAGTCTGAATAAACCACGTGTATCCCCCCAATCACCAACCTTCTAACAGATATAAAAACATTTCTAGTTTGGCAATCAATTATTTTAGTCTTCCACATCTAGGCATCAGTTTCCCAATTCCTTACTTGGGTATGTTCAGACATACTTGGAAGTACCACAAATCTCTTAAGAAAAGACATATATTTTATCCTGAGATATTTCACTCACTATGAAACAGAAGTGTGCAAAATGTCTTGCACACTCTAAACATATTGATCTAAATATTTCATGTTGAACAATCAAGTTCCCGTTTGTTTTTTTCAACTTGTCTATTAATGATTTTCAAGATGTAGTATGAATATATTGGTAGGAAATGCTAACAAGAAAAAATGGATATGTCTTAACTGTAACCTAAATGTTCTCTTATAAGTAGCTCCAGGCAGCTGATTTTACATAAATCAGTTTTTCAAGTCAAGTTTTACTTGTTGCATGCCAACTACCTGAAATAGTCCTGTCACTCCAGAGAACCCAGGCTAACCAGATGTACAGCATATATTGACTTCTATCTTATGCATGAGACTGCAAAGAGACAATACTACAACTGACTAAAAACATATTGCTTAAGAATGAAAAAAATGCCAAGAGGTAGATGCTAATTCAAGAGTTAAGCTCACAAATCATGTTAACTTTCCTTGTATTGAATAAGTAATGATGGTGTGGTACATATGTGAATTAGTGAATCTTGAAGTGAGCTGGGTTGAGAGAACAACTGGCCCAAAGTCATCCAACTGGCTTTCATGCCTAAGGCAGGACTAGAAGCCTAGTTTCTAGGCCAGTATCTTAATCACTACACTAGTATTATTTTTACATTGTACTTGTACAATGAAGCTTACTAACCAATCATAAGAGATTCTACAAGTTCAGAATGAAACTCTGAATCTTAATGGAGGCTTCACTAATATATATATTGGTGCCGAAACGTTGCTACAACTTTAAAAGCACAACTACAATGACATGGGAAAATACCCAAACGAAGCTGAATACCATACATGTAAGTACCCGCGAAAACTATACATATGTTTTCTTAAGTTTTCGCAGGTATGTACATGTATGGTATTCAGCTTTGTTCGGGTATTCTCCCACGTCATTATAGTTGTGCTTTTAAAGTTGTAGCAACCAGAAGCCTGATGATGGCAGATGAGATTCTGCTGAAACGTTGCTACAACTTTAAAAGCACAACTATAATGACGTGGGAAAAATACCCGAACAAAGCTGAATACCATATATATATACATATATATATAGGATTGAGCTGTAGAGTCCTCTAAGTTTGATTGTTTCCATACAGACATTTCAGTACCCAACTAGGTAACATCATCAGTGCAAATGTGGGGTTTGTTCCCTGTTTACCCCATCAAAACTGGCAAGGCAAGTAACTGTATATAAATAGCAAGTAAAGCCCACATTGACTCACACTGATGATATTACCTAGTATCAAGGTACTGAAACATCTGCAAGCAAACAACCAAAATCGGAGAACAACAAAAACTCCACAATTAATGGAGGCTCAAAATTGATTTATATCAAATACATAGACCTGGATTCAGTTGCAGTTACCTCTAGTCCTGAAGAACATCGGCACAGTGAGCTATGAGAGTTGTTCTAAAACCAGTTTTCAAATTCTGTTCCATAGCAGGTTGTGCACTGTCAAAAATCTTCTAGACCTCTATGGGTGGAAATATTAAGCATATCCTAACATGCACAATTTCCAAGGGTAACAACTAAATACAACAGGATTTGCAAGCATCCTTTTCACGTTTCCTCAATTTAATCTCCAGCAAACCCTGTGAAGGTCCCACAGCGAATGCGCTGGTGGTGGTGGGGGAGAAATCCCTGACACTGCAGGCTACAAATTCCTTATTCCCCTTCCTTGGTTCACTGCATTACCGTGCAACTATGCAAAACCTACTGTGCACGAAAGCAGCTTTAGGGGCATCTTAACAGCTGTTTTATAATCTAAATTTAGTAACCAGGAAGTGCTTTTACAGTTACCTACATAACCGTGCAATTCTTCCAGCACTAATTATCATGTATGGCTGGAAGATCATCAAATTTGCTAAGGCAAATTCTGAGAATCAGTGCTAATAGTTTATAAGAAACAATTAATCTGAAAGATTTTAATGCTTAATGAAGTCGCAAAGCCCTCAAATGAAGAATAGGATATTTGGGGGAGGCAGAACTGGGGAAGATTAGTGAAAGAAATGTAGTAAAAGGAAGTAGTGCTACTGGCTGTTATTGCCAGGCATTGCTATTTAGCAACAAAAAACATTCTTCTCCCATCTAGTATTAGAAAGGGTTGATGAAACCCTTCTGTCTGCTATAAGCCATGATTTTTTTAGAAGTTTTAAGTATTCTGCAATTACTTATACAGTATGCTTGTAGTTTTTAAGTAGTTAATTTTGATTCTAATGAAGATACGTTAAATTATTTTAAATATTTAATTCCAGAAGTTTACGAGCACTGAATATCTACCTACATGGATTTTACTATCAGTATATAGAATTTCATTTTAAATATCTAAAATGATAACTTACTGTTCTATATCTTTAAAAATGCTGAACTATGTGAGCTACACATTACAATGATATATTTCAAAGCAATGCTCAAGAAAAGCATAACTTTAAATAAATTCCATGCTTATAGAAACATTTTTATTATGATTCAGTTTTTAAACAAACCTCAGAATACCAAGTATAATTTCATTGATTTTTAGAAAGATGCACAACTATGTGCACAAAACTTAAATTAGTACTGTAGATCCATGTATCATGAATGCAAGAGAATGAAGTACCTATGGGTGGAGATAATGTTGCTGTCATAGAATTATAGTTAAAATTTTCTCCATACGATCGGTGATTTGATCTTTGTGAAGGATTACTTGGTATAAACTGGGACCTTTGTGATACTGTGGAAGAGATTCCTGCTAACATCTGTCCCAACATCTGCAACATCTGGAGCTCCCTGGCATGCTCTGCTTCACGTCGTTTGTCTTCAATTTTAAGTCGTTGTTCTTCATATTTATAAAACTTCTCTTCAGTATCCATACTTTGTTGCAAAAACTTTTCCATCATTTTGTCCAGTGTTAAATTTGCATGTCGCTTTTTTGATCTTTTAGCCTGAGATAATAATGGTGGTGCATTGGTGTGAGCATTAATTTGTTTAAAACCTAAAAATAAAAGCAAGCTAATTTTAATAAAGACTAGAAGTAATAAGAAGTGTCCCTAAAATTTCATATTCATCTATGTACTATTCTAGTAAATATTCATTACAGTATAATACCTTGTGGACTATAGTCTAATGTATTCCTCATAGAAATTAACTGAGTGCAGTTCATAAAATATTACCCCATAATCCATCAGGCTTTCAGATTCTATAAGCGTGTTCTGATTTTGAGGCAAAATCTCTAAAAAATGTATGTGCTTATTTTAATCACAATGCAATACCACTGTTCAGGTGGTTTACAACACAACTCTTCCACTGCAAATGATTATCATCAGCTTATTTCCTGCTTTTAGAAATATATTACAAGGAATGTAACTATACACTTTGTCTTTGATATAACTTCTGTGTAAAAAAATTGCGTGAACTATCAGACTTAAGCATGTCACTTTATGAACCGAGAATTAGGTAAAATAAAAAACACAGGGTAAAACACCACTGTTGCTTTCTATGAATAATTTTCTAAAAATATTTGCAGAAAATAGCATTAATATATAATACTGTTCCTTTTACACAGACTTTGTGTAAAAGGCCTATCAAAAATTAGCCTGAGGGGTAAATGGTTATTAAGACTGAAGATAAAGAGCATGCTTTTATATTGTGGATTTTCCATCTTTCAATAAAATAAATGGATCAAAAGTTCATTGGGATCCCAAGACATGTCAGATTTCTTCATGGATAAATGAATATGAAGTGTATTGTTTAGAGAATTCAAGACAGATATTTCCAAGGTGTTACATCATTTTTTGACTCCCTGCTGTTGTTGGGTAACATTTAAATATGCAGTTGGCATATACAGGACAAGGATTCTTTCTGGTTAAGTTAAATGAAGCACTTATATGGTTAATTGGGATTCATTTAAAATAAAGTGCAGTTATTATAACAAATGAAATTTACTAACATTTACTAATGTTAACCAGCCTCTGTATGTAGGAGGGTAATTAAAATATTTTCAGTGAAAAGAAAGGGAGGATTATCTGAATGATTCATGCTCTAAAGTTGTGTGATTAGGTAAGTAAGGCTCTTATCTTCTTTTAGACCAGATTTCTTCAACATATTGCACCATATATACTACCTCTTCTCAATGTGATGGAGGGGATAGAAATCCGACTCATTTGGGACAGCTTGGAAATGCTAATTTAATCAAGAAGTTGAGAGAAAGGTGACAGCTGTGCTGAGCCTTTTTCTTAACATCTCTGATAGACAAAGGTAGCATTGAGAACATACCAGAGAAAATGTGTTTATGGCATGCAATCTTTGGCATGTTCACTTTTAAGCCAACCTCACAGAGCACAACAGAGCTTTCTCTAATTCATGCCAATTTTTAAGATTTGTGGATTTTAAATCTCAGAATTCCAAGCCAGCATTAACTCCACCGTTTGAAAGTTGCAAACTTTGATTAACACTGCTCTAAATGGAAATCCTCCATGACCTGTATATGCCCATCTACTGTATATATAACCTGTACATACACATACCATTTATACATGCCCATGCTCAATGCAACTGTTTCTGGGCAAGCAGCAAAACATTGCAGCCTCAGTCTCCAGGTTGCAAACACAAGAGTGAGGTACAAGACCTTAACTAAGGTAGAAGCATCTCACCTACAACCAACCAGGCCCCGCTGTAAATATAAATGTACAAGTCAAAGATAGATCCTTCTCCCTCCCTCTCCCCTCCTTTTTTGTTAGCATAGTAACTCACTTTCGGCAGGTGGTAGCGGGATGGCGAAGGGGGGACATTCCACTTTGATGGCGTGGTCGGCGTAAGAAGAGCACTCGCCCGAATCGTCCTGGAAGTTGTCCGGCGGGGAAGACTCCAGCTCGCCACCATCCTCGTCTTCCTCCTTATCGTCGTCGTCGTCGTCGTCCTGCTCCTCCGCGTCCGCCTGGCGGCTGTTGCGGAGGCCGCTCTGTCTGGCGGAAGGGGGCGCGGCGAGCACCATGGCGGGCTGGTGGTGGCTTTCGTCTCCGGCCGCCGCCACCATCATCTCCGCGGGAGTCAGGGGCCGCTCGGCCACTCCGTGCCCATCGAGGCCGTGCCCGCCTTGCCTGCAGCTGAGAATGCGGTGCATCTCTTCGTAGTATTTGCAGATCTTGCGGGCGTGCCCGTTCTTCTTGAGTCCCTCGCGGGCCTGGTAGTACTGGCGCTTGAGGCCCTTGATGCGGATGCGGCACTGCTCCGGGGTGCGTTCAAAGCCCAGCTCGGCCAGGCGGCAGGCCACGTCCCGGTACACATGGCTGTTGCGAAAGTTGCCGTCCAGCGCGCTCTGCACGTCCGCCTCCCCCCAGATCTCCAGCAGCGCCCGCGTCTCCAGGTCCGACCAAAGAAAGCCCCGCGTGTTGGTGATCATCCTCCTGCCAGCCCAGCCGGGGGCCGCAATGGCCGCGCCCGCCCGGGCAGGGAGGCGAGGAGCGCGGCCGGCCGGCAGAGGAACGGGCGGGGGAGTGGGAGGGGGCGGCGGGGTCCGCGAGCGAGAGGGGGGAATCAACGCCCACCGCGCCGCCCGGCCACTCCACCCTCTGCGCGCCTTGCCGGCGGCGGCGGCAGAGACCCCGGCGTTGCGCCGGGCCCCCTCCTCATCCCTCCGCGGCCGCCCCCGCCCCCGCCCGTTCGGCCCCGAGCAGAACTTTCCCCACGCCACCGGGCTGCAGCCGGACCCCGCCGTCGCGGCTTCGGTTGGAGGCGGCTGGCGCAGGCCTGGCCTTTCAGCCGCCGATGCGGTGGCCGCTCCCTCGCCTCGGGCTGCGGGAGCTCGGGAGCAGCGGCGGTGGCGGCACTTGGAGGGCCGATTGGCGGTTCATCGCCTCACTTGCCCGGCGGTTTCGGGGATGGCCCGGCGACGGTGGCGGTATGAGCTCGGCGCCGAGGAGAAGCTCTGAGCCGGCCTCTTCCTCCTCCTCTTCCTTCCCCGCTCCGGAGGGCCCAAGCCAGCCCGGCGTCACCGCGCATTGCACTCGGTCCCCCTCCCCTCCGTGCGCGCACACCAGTCAATCAGTCACCAAGTTCACGCACAAAGCGGCGGAGACTCGGGGCTCACAACTTCAACCGCGGAGAGGGAGGGGGCGAAGACAATGCGCCTCGCGCGAGGCCTCGCCCCCCTCCACTCCTCCATCCCCCAAAACAGGGCGGCTCCTCGGGGTCCGGTCCCGACCGACGAATCTAAAGCCTACGGCGGTAAGGGAGAAAATGGAATCTCAGACCTCTCAGATCCACTAAGAAGCCCGCAGCACTCCATAAAGCAGACTTCCCTTCTGCAAATAAAAGAGGCGTGCATGTGCGGCTGCAGAATAAAAGGAAACAATACAGATACTAACGTGCCTCAAACAAGGTCGAACCGCTCCAAAAGAAAACACACGCCATTTAGATAGATTATAGTTTTCCGAATAAAAGCGGGTTTTCAACCAAAGTCCAAATGATCATGTTATCTTTGCGGCCCTTTTTTCATCGGGACCCACCGCGGAAATACTGTTTCCTTGGAAAAATACTGGATAGAATTGCTTAAACCGCAGTTCAGTGAACAAATCCCCACTGAAGTCATGCGTACATGCCAAATCCTAAATTGTGTTTCACAAAGCGCGTTGGCTGAGAGACCGCAGAATACATCACAAGCAAACGCAAACAATACACGCGCTTTTGGTTCCCCGTGTTATGCAAACCGAGCGATTGATCTCAGGCGAATTTGCCACGCTTCCGCCGAAAGCAGTTCGAGAGAGGGTGCATCTGGCTTCTCTAACCATTGAACGCTTCTACTCGCGCACAAATGATTGGGCGCTAGAAATGAGCTGAAACGTCTAAAATGTGGGGCTGCCTCTTGAAAAGCCAATTCACGATCTGCGAAATGGCATATGGCACAAGGTTCAATGCAACCAATCCGGGCACAGGTACACAAAAACAAAAAAAACAAAATCACGCCTGAAGTAAGACCAAGGTAAATTTAACCCCACTGCTACTGAGTGGCCCTTTCGCGATCTCGAAACAAATCGGTCGGTTTTACTTTGTAGCTTCAAGTTTTCATTTTGAGCGTGACTAAGGCCAAGAACTTTTGTTGTTGTTGTTGTTGTTGTTGTAAAAACCTCTCCGTGATTTTGCAGAGAAAAAAAGATTGTGGGGTGGCCTTCATCCTTCAATGGGAACATTTACTGTTTTTTTTTTTTACTCTGTCCTTAAACGTGCCCAAATGAACCCACTTCTCACCGAATACTCTGCTGTCACACTCCATACACGGTCTACATACTGCTGAGTAACCATCATTGAACTCAGTGGCGCTTACTTCTGAGTAAACACGAAGTTTCAAAGCAAGTTTCCTTCTCACGCCCCCGTCCCGTCCCCCCATTCTTTTAAGGGTGTTCTATAAAGCAAGAGACGAGATGTAGATAGTTCGAAAATGCAAGCTGTCCAGACAACCTCATACCATACGACTCCAGGTGACTAAATGGAAACAGGCAGTGTTTCTGGCGTGCTATGCACTCCTTGCTTTGCAGCAGCCGACGCGTAAAAGGTACGCGTTACGCACGTGAAATAAACACTCCAAAGACGCTTCATACCTTTGCCATATTGCAGCCAGAATATAATCAGTGCCGAGGCCAATGCTACGGTTACGTAAGCGCCCCTTCCCCAAATCATTCCCGCGGAGAAAAGCGCCAACTGGGTCCTCCTCGGCTATCCCGCGCCCCCGCCAGTTTGCTGCCTCTGCGCTCCGCTCCTTCTTACCTCGCCACCAACCGGGGCTCGCAGCACCACCTGCCAACCACACAAGCGAGCGGCTGACACAAACCATCCGCGCTCCTTCCGGGTGGAAAGCCCAGCCGCGGTAATGGGAACGCACAGGCCACCCTCTGCCCGCCCTCTCCTTCCGCAAGAGCGCCGCACACGGAAAAGCCAATCGTAGGCCCGTTCTTTCATTGATTGACATCCTCAGAAAGTTGAGGGGTAAAGCAACGCGACTATAGGTGCAGGGTTATTATTATTATTATTATTATTATTATTATTATTATTATTATTATTATTATTATTATTATTATTATTATTATTATTATTATTATTATTATTATTATTATTATTATTATTATTATTATTATTATTATTATTATTATTATTATTATTGTTGTTGTTGTTGTTGTTGTTGTTATTGTTGTTGTTGTTGTTGTTGTTGTTGTTGTTGTTGTTGTATCCGAGCCAAGCTGTTTATTTTAAATATATATGGTGTTAAAACATAAAAAGGAGTGAGTTGATTCAGATGTAAGTTAGCTCAATGGATGCTCTGCCCCTCCTCTTTTCTTTTTAAAGGGAAAAGATCCAAAATGGATCACCTATAATTCTGTTTTAATTCTCCAAACTCTTAAATACTTTTTTTAAAAAAATTATTGATAAAGAATCCAGCTTTTATATGCTCACTAATGCTAACACCATTTCTTTGCTCTAGATTTTAAGGGCAAGTTATTTTCAATTAATTTTGCTTCCAATTACAATCTTCTCATGAAGCAAAATTACCTCCAGTACAGGAATAACTGGTTTATAATGACACTATAACTATTACAGCTTAATAATTATTTTAATCATGTGACTGTCCTATATTGTAATTAAGTTACTAGGTTGATTTTTTAATCTCTCTCTCTCTCTCCCCCCTCCCTCCCTCTCTAATGTTCTTAGAGTCTTCTGCAACCCTAACATTCAAAACTGTAAAATCTCTTTCTATCCTGTTCATTCAAAGTTCAATTTTCATTTCCACAGACTGTCATAGGGAAAATTATTGCTTGCATGATTCTAATCTTTATAGTACACCTGGGCATCCCAGCACATGAGTATATTTTCTAGGCCTTCATTGCTATTTAACAAATGCTTGTTTATGGTGTATTTCTTGATTTCTTTGCTGTTGATAATCAGCATAAAATGCAAAAGCTGTCGACCACTTTAATGTCATAATATGGCAAGGAAGAATCTTCAAAGAACAGATAAGGAATGGCTGGAAGGGATTTTTTTTACTAGGAAAAGAAGACTAACAAGAAATCACTGCAAGTTATTGTTTTAGGTTACTTTGTAAGAGCAAGCAAGAATGATAACTGATTAGTCCAAGATAATAAAAATATTGTATGAAATATTATATATATTTACATATATATATGGTGAAAGGGAGATGAGCACTGCTCCCTATAGTTGGCAACAACTAGCAGAGTAAAATCCACAAGGACTCTTTTAAGATTATATATACATATACATGTATGTAGATATGTATAGGTAGAGGTTGGAAACATGCAGAAGAGGCCTTCATCCTGCAGTTGATATACACATACATACATATGGTATTCAGCTTTGTTCGGGTATTTTCCCACGTCAATATAGTTGTGCTTTTAAAGTTGTAGCAACGTTTTGGTAGAATCTCATCTGCCATCATCAGGCTTCTGTATTGTGTTCGTCTGTGAGTCAGACTTTTACAGTTGTTTCAGTTTTAAATTTGGGGCTAGCCTACTGCTGTGCCAGAATGGTTTTTTCTTCATCCTGATTGGTTGGGAGTCTTGGTTTGTGTTTATTGGTCTTGGAGTTTGCTGTGTTCTGCTTGATTGGTGTTTCTAATATCTTCTGTCTGTTTTGTGGCTTTTTTTGTGTCTTGATTGGCTGGCAACATTGTGTTCCTGTATTGGAGGCTTTTAGTGCAGCTTGGCTCCGAGTAAATGGACGGCTATCATTTGTTAGGAAGCTAGGTTTCATCTGGGTGCCTGGTTGGGGTGTGTTTGAGCTGGGGGTATCAGGGGGGATCTGTTTGTGCCCAGGTGTTTGCCTGGCTTGTGGTGTGTGCGAGCAAAGCGCACGAAACCGAAAGCACCAGCCTGAAGATGGCAAGTGGGACCTCGTCGAAACGTCACCAAGATACTCTCAATCTTACACAGGAAAAGACCCGAACACGCCAAGACCTACGTGTGTGTGTGTGTGTGTGTGTGTGTGTTTTCTTAAGTTTTCGCGGGTATTTATATGTATGGTATTCAGCTTTGTTCGGGTATTTTCCCACGTCATTATAGTTTAAAAGCACAACTATAATGACGTGGGAAAATACCCGAACAAAGCTGAATACCAGGTGTGTGTGTGTGTGTGTGTGTATGTATGATTGATTATATATATATATATGTATGTATGTATGTATGTATGTATATATATAATACACACACACACACACACACTAAAGAATGATAGTAATTGCCAAAAATCTTGGAAGGTCAAAATCTTTTTTCATGCTTGTGCAGAACAGAACAATGAAACTGCACCCTAGCGATAAGCTTTGACAATAAAAGTCTGCCTTTTGGCTGTAAATATAGCTGGTGAATTTTTTTTTAAAAGTAAATGAGGCATTAAAAGGAAGATTCAATTAATAAGCACTTCTTTGCTTTTAAACTATAAGCACCACCCTTTTTTTTTGTTGGATTAGTAGAAACTGGATAAATTGGAAGATCATAAATAAGCAGAAGACTCAAACGAATTTTGTGGAACGGTTCTCATTTCTTTATTTGTCTGAGATATTAAGAAATATATTGCCGTTACAGTATTATGCTTTGAATTAACTTACTGATCTAACCTTTTGATATTATAGGATAAACCTGATTCATAGTTTGCACTGAAAATGGAGGAAGATACTCTTTCTCAGGGAATAATTTGAAGATAAATTGATATGGGCCTCAGAACCCAGGAGATTAATCTGTTAAAATTTGATGTTATTAAGATTTAAGCATACTTTAGAGTTCTCAAGGAGTCCCATGACTGTTAAGCTAATGACATAGCTAAGTAACATTAAGAGATGTTTGATGGAATAACAATATAACTTAGAATCTGGAACACTGGCAAGTACAGTATATGACTAAGCATTTGCATTTAATCTGTCTTAATTAAATTCTCTTTTGGTACAGTACTTGAGACTCAGTTGTTTTATTACTTGCCATAATTATCACTGTTTACATTTCACTTTTCTTTTTTGCAAAAATCAATTGATGTACACATCTTTAACCCCTCTCTCTCTCTCTCTGTGTGTGTGTGTGTGTGTGTGTATGTGTGTGTACCTACATATAAATCTCCCTCATGTCTGTGTTCCATATCTCAGATTCAGTAGTTGCAGCTCTGCAAAACCTTACCCTAAAAGAAATGTAGTCTTCAAATGCATTAAAATTATAAGAATAATAATTTGTATAACAATGTCATTTACAAAATAAAAATTATTTTCTTGAAGTAATTGATGATTTTTTTCAAGTATTTATCAACAATAGGGATATCCCTTATATTTTTCCTGTTTGGAGAGCAGTGACTGGTTATACTGCACAAAATTATAGCTGCCATCTTGTGGTGATTTGGCTGAACTTAAATCACTTCCACTTAACACTAGTAATACACTTATACTACTGATATCTGATAAAACCTCACAAGAGGTTACCTAAATTGAACTTAAATAATTTCCAGTACCATTTTTTCTATGCTTCCTTTGGCATTCATTCTGGTTCAGTGAATTGTGATCCTCATTTCTTTAATTACTTTTGGGAGTACTCATACAAGAATGTCAAGATCTGTTCTCTTTTGTCCTAGAACACAGGAACAAAGAACCATGGTTACAGAAAAGGAAGTTCTGGCTGAATTTTAGGATAAACTTCCTTGGATGCCTTGATTTTTATTTCAGAAAAAAAACAGAATTTAGAAGTCAGTTCCCTAAACAGCCTTTTCCAACTAGACAAATCTCATAAGGGAAATAAAAACAAATTTGACAGGGGAAAAAAGAAAAAAATCCTGTTCTAACTTCCAGTGAAAATAGATAAAAATATTGTGCAGAGTTGATGATGACTGAGAAAGTTCTTCAACAGAAAAAATATAAAAGAAAACAAAGATTCTAGGGAGAATCTCAAGATGATTTCATTCTGCAATTAGTATGTGAAACTCTTCTGTAAAGATATTTCGAGTTACACAAAACACACAGTTATTAATCTTTTACTGGGAAATAAGCCCCAGAGAAAATAAAGCTCAAGTAACAATATAGATAGAAAAATTAAGATTGACATTCTAATTAGTGCTTTGTAAATGATTTCCAACAATTTTTTTTTAAAAAGCAGCATAACTTGTTCCCAATACTTAGTGCAGATAAAGAAGAATTTTGAAAATGTAGCAAAGAAAGGGTCTGGTGAAAGTTTCACTCAATGTGTGATAGGGAGGACACCTCTTATAGAAGAAGCAAATTTAAACTTGGATGCTGTTCTCTATGAATGTGGGGTGGAGGCCTGCCTACTCACTACATCTTTGAAGCTGTTCTACCTTTGAAGCTGTCCTTACCACACACAGGATTCATACTGCACAAACATATATTCTCTTTCATGATTATCCATGATTCATACACCTATTGAAACTGTCCTTTCTCATCTTGTTTCAAATTACATTTTCCTTACATCAAGATGGCTGGGATGTAGCAGCTCAGTAGTTAAAACTCATGGAGTGGTAATACCTTTTGTTGTCCTAGGAACAGGAAATTCACATTTTTTAGCTGGATAATGGAATTTAGCCTAATTCTTCCATTAGCCAAACCCCCCCCACAAAAAACAAACAAACAAAAAGCTCACCTGGGAAATTGCAGTCTTAAAACAGGATCATTTGAGGAAGACATTAAAACAACATTACACAAGTGATTCGGATGTAGATTGTTCTGGAGAAGAGGGTGTGCAATGATTTCCTTCTCCAGCTCTTGGTGGTCCGAAACAATTGTGCTAGAGCGGAAAATGCATCAAAAGACTATGGTGTACCCTCTTCTGTATACCCTCTTCTTTAACACAAACAGGAAGATGGTATATGAGACAGAAGGGGGAGAATTTCTGAATGAAACCTGGACATCTGAGGCCTCTGAGGGTTATTCTTGTATGTTTAAAATGCAAATTATTATAAAAAAGTCATCAATGTGATGTCTTGATATAAACAAAATGAACTTTATCTTACAGGTACTCAGAGATAGTAGATCAGTGCCATTTCTGAAAACTAAAACTCACATAGGTCTGACTAATTAGGTTTCTTATGGGATACCAGAAATGATTAATGGAGACGATAAATGACAGTAGACCAGAAGATCAGAATAACAGCAAGTTATAGTCCATATGTCTGGTGCTGGGTTTGGCTCAGCAATTACCCAAAATTCTGGAAAAAGATTGTTGCCAGTTTTTTCCCCCCAGTAGTAGACAAGATTAAATGTATTTATAATGACAGGTGAATTTTTTAAAAAGACAGAAAACCTGCAGAGAAATGTTACTGAGAGAACAGTAGTTTTAGATCTAGGATAGACTTCTGAATTCAACCAAGCAATGTATCATTGACATAAATCTTTCTTGCAACTCTCATTATTACATATGTCTATTTCCTAGAAAGGACAGGACCTAGGAGAAATTCTGCGATACATAAATTCTGATAAATCCTGCTCTAGGGAAGTTACTACTTTTTAATAATAGTTTGGTACATGGAAAACAAATAAACATAGGAGCTACTAGACAAATGTCTCAGGAAAGTTCAGCTTTTGCAATCACATTATTTATATTAAAATTTAATAATTTATATGAAAAATGTTTGATGTCATATACTGGCAGATCTGAAGTATAAATGATATGGTAATTGGAGACACATAGTCTTGGAATATACCTTGAACTTGTGGCCAGAAGAGAAAATACACAGTGATGACCTTGGGAGATGGGGAAGAGCTGTAGCTAGGGCCATGATGGCAAACCTATGGCATGCGTACCAGAGGTGGCACGCAGAACCTTCTCTCTGGGCACGAGAGCCGTCACCCCAGCTTGGCTCTGCAGCATTTGCGTGCATGCACCTCCCGCTGGCCAGCAGGTCTTTGGGACTCTGTTGTGCATGTATGGGGGGCATGGGGCATGCAGGAGTCATGTGTGCATACACGGGACGGGGCGCATGCATGGGATCGTGCACATGGGAGTTGTGTGTGCATGCGTGGGGATGGGGCTTATGTGCGGGAGTCATGTGTGCATGTGTGAGGGGTGGGGGTCACACCACATGTGTGGGGGCAAAGGGGGCATGTGTGCATGCACAGGGAGCATGTGCGCATGCAAAGGGCATATGTGAGGGGCACATACGAGTGTTGCATTTTGGGGATACGTGTCCACATGCATGCTTTGGGCACTTGGTGCCAAAAAAGTTATCCATCACTGAGCGAGAGCAATGTTCTTGGCTGGTTAGAAAAGTGAGCTGAGAATAAAAGAATGAGAATAAAAGAATGAAACTTAATAAAGAAAAGTAATATTATTATTTAGAATAAAGAAATGCACAAGTTAAGCTACCCAATTCCATACAGTCTGGTCAGTATACAGTAGTTCAAAATGCAATTCAATAAAAATCTATTAAAATAATGTCACCTCAATCTTAGGACTCTCAATAAAATAAGAAAAACCAAAACTATTTCAAGAAAATAAAACCATAAATAAAGTTACAACAAAACTATAAGATCTTTAAAGAAACAGGCGTGCTTGAAGCAATCAACTGGAGCCAGATAGAATTTTATGATCTTCCTGAATAGTCTGGAACAGTGGTTGCCAACCAGTGGGCTGGGGACCACTGGTGGTCCACGAGAAAATTTTGGTGGTCCGCAGAGAAATGTCACCCCCAAAGCACCCGCAAAGCAATCCAGGCTTGTGTCACTTGCATTGCAAACAACATGAAATAGTGAGGGGGGAAAGGGCAGAGGGGGGGAACTTGCCCCACACGCCCCACACGCCTGGCCTGGCCACTGGGTTGCTTCTTTCCGCTCCTTTCTTCTTCTTCTGCTTTTGGCTGCACGCAAGGAAAGCAGCAAAAGTCTTTCTTTCTCTCCCCCAAACTCCACGAGAAATGAGTCTTTGGGACCCTGCAAGGCATCCTGCTCTAAGAGGCTGCGCCAGCACGACCAGTCTCACAAAGACTCATTTCTAAGTCGGGCTCAAGCAACAAGCTGGTCAGACAATTATTGTTGCAGTCAATAGATCAACATTCAATTGATCTGAAAAAATAGTAGATTCTGTATTTGTGGGAAAATGCTAAGAAGTAGCACCAGCTAAAGCTGTTGTATGGAATGTTAATTTAAACTGAGAGAATTGGGCTTTTCCAGCTGGGTGTGGTGTTTCGGTCCCAAACCAACATATCCTAGATCTTCAACCAGTTCTGCTGGCAAAAATTTCATGCAGGTTTTCTTTGGGAGAGACTGACCCCATTTTGCCTAATATGTAATATGTAATATGATTATGCATACTTCAGGATATTTCTGGATGCTGCCAACAGTGAACTTGCTGCAGCACTGCCATTATCTCACAACACTTTGATTACTGATTAGGATTTGGTGGATACTGAAGCAAAACTGATAAAAAATCAACACTGCCAGTTTCTCCTTGTAACCCAGGTGATAGGTTGCAGATGAAACCAAAGGATATAGTTAGAAAGGATGGATGCTCTTTACAATGCCTATGGTGCCCAAGACCTGTATGTCTATTTCCGAACATGGGGTAGCCAATTTTCTGATTTACAATAATTATGGAAACCTGGCTATTAAATATTCTAATGGATGAGTAGTTGGCACATAGGAAAGTTTAGGTACAATAGGAGGGAGTTCTCTTGGTCTACTGTCTAAGCTTACTTCTGCTTAACTCCATATTCTCCTGATATTTACATGTCAGCCAATATATTTTTGTACAAAGGATTTACCGGTGCTCCAGAAAAATCAGTAGATCCATATTGAGAAACAGCTGGATGACTGGGCATTGGTGCAGGGCACATCTGACTTCTCACCCAGATAGCTTGAAAAGTGACTACGGTTCCTTCCCTGGCTTTTCCCCTCAGTTGCCCAAGATTGCTTTAGTGTACATAAGAGAGCTTGTGATTTTTCTAATGGCTTGTGATGCAGAACACAGTAACAGGAACCTTCAGTCATGTTTCTCAACTTGTACATTAAAACTAAATAGCAAGAATCACTCCCTGATCTCATTACGGAAACGGAATGAAGCATAAGGACTGCAGGAATTATTTTAATGTAATGTGAAAAGAAGCCCTCTGTCTTTGTGTATGTGTGTGTATGATGAAAAGCACTGAATTAATGGGGGATAACTATATCAGAAGGATCAAGATCTCCTTATCAGCTTTTGGATATTGTCAGATTTGAAATTCTGAACAGCACGGAACAGAGTAATCAGATGTTAGGGTACGAACAAGCCTAAGTTGCCATATTTAAAACTAGCTTCTTGTTATCTTTTCTTCACCCATCATTCAGTATGTTTATCACACATTATTCCTTCCCTCAGTCCCCAGCAGTATTGTTTTGCCTCATTTTCTCTGCCTCCTTAGATTTGTGTAACATCACCTTAAATTATTGCTGACATAAATCACTATCCCATAACAGTAGAAGTCAATCTGATCGCTTTAAAAAGAAATCCTTTTATACAATAGTAGACCTTTGTGGGAATTGAATTTCAGAAAGGAAATGTGAAGTAGCAGTAAAACAATGTTGTGCTGATTGTTGTGCTTAATACCTGGGAAGACCCTGGAAAAGATAATAAGCAACAGATTTGCAAACACCTAAAATCAAGCAAAGTTATAACCAGAAGCCAACATGGATTTGTCAAAAATAGTTCATGCCGAATAAATCTTATTTCACTCTTTGACAAAGTGATTAAATCAGTGGACCAACGAAATGCTGTGGATGTAGTATACTTGAATTTCCGTAAGCATTTGACACAGTAGACCACAACCTACTTCTTGGCAAGCTAGAAAAATATGGGATAAACAGTGTCACCACCAGATGAATTTGTAACTGGCTGACCAATTGAACCAATTCAATGGAACTACATCTACACAGAGGGAAGTAACAGAGAAGTACCCCAAGATTCCATTTTAGTCCCAGTACCCTTCAACATTTTCATAACGATTTGGATGAAGGAATAGAAGAGGAACTCATCCAATTTGCAGATGACACCAAGCTGGCAGAAATAGCCAACACCCCAAAGATAGGCTCAAGATCCGGATGGACAGACTTGAACACTGAACCCTATCTAACAAAATCAAACTCAATGTAGAGAAAAGTAAGGTTTTACACTTAGGCAAGAAACACCAAACGTAGAGATTAGGTCAGTGATGGTGAACCTTTTAGGCACTGAATGCCCAAAGTGTACGCATGAACGCCCAAACTGCAAGGCGCACGGGTGCATGTACACATGCCCACACATGCATGGCAGAGACCCAAGGATCAGCTGGCCAGTGGGAGGTGGGGGATCCCAACACTGGCAGCTCTGCAAGAGATGAGATATTCTTCTGTTTCCCTGCAAACGACGGAGAGGAATGCCATGGAGAAATGCAGTGGAGCTAAGCTGGGGCGATGGCACATGTGCCCACAGAGAGGGCTCTGCGTGCCACCTCTAGCACACGTGCCATAGATTCACTACCACCAGATTAGGTGAAACGTGGCTCAATAGAAGTAACTGTGAGAGGGATCTTGGAGTACAAGTGTATGATCACTTAAATATGATCTAGCAGTGTGTAGCAGCAGGGAAAAAGGCCAGTACAATTCTAGATTGCATTAACAGGAGGATACAATCAAGATCACATGACGTATTAGTAGTGCTCTATAAAGCCTTAGTAAGACCACACTTAGAATATTGCATCTAGTTTTGATCACCATATTATAAAAAAAGATATTGAAACTCTGGAAAAAGTGTAGAAAAGAGCAACAAAAGCAGCCTGGAAGCAATACATATGAAAAACACTTGCAGAAATTGGGTATGTCTAGTCTAGTGAAAAGAAGGACTAGTGGTGACATGATAGCAGTGTTCCAATATTTGAGGGGCTGCCACAAAGCAGAGATGATCAAAGCACCAGAAGGCAAATCAAGAAGCAACGGGTGGAAACTAATCAAGGAGAGAAGCAACTTAGAACTAAGGAGAAATTTCCTGACAGAACAATTAATCAGTGGAACAACTTGCCTCCAGAAGTGGTGCTTGCTCCATCACTGGAGGTTTTAAGAAGAGATTGGACAATCACTTGTCTGAAATAATATAGGGTATCCTGCTTGTGCAGGCATGACTAGAAGACCTCTGGGGTCCCCAACTCTGTTATTCTGTTCTGTTCTGTTTATAGCAAGGATTGGCAACTTGCTGCTTCTCCAATCTTTGGACATATAGGCAAGAATTTATAGTAACTGCTGTTGTGCTGTGTAGTAATAAATCTATAATTCTGGTAGACCTTGACTGGATGTTTAGTTACCATTCATGTAACAATGGACGTCCCGAGGGCTACTTACCAATTTCAGAGTTCAGGTGTCCGTCCTTCCATGATTCCATTTCAGATGCTTGGCAACTGGCTTGCATGTACAGCCATTTGCAGCATCCAGTGGTCATATGACCATGATTTATTGCTTTTTGCCAGAAATTGGTATTTACTTCCAGTTTCTGGCAAAAAAATCCCATCCATTATGAACAATGGATTTGCTTAATAATTGCCATGTTTGCTTTATGAGCGACACATTCATTTAACAACCACCACAAATTGGACACAATCACACGGTGACATGCTTAATAACCAGCACAATTTAGGACTGTAATTCTGGACTCAGCTGCGTTCATAGGTTGAGGACCATCTATGCACATGGTAGATGTTAGTGGAGTATGGTTTTCTATTGCTTTACATTTCTATCCCTTCAAAATGGAAAAAAAAGCTATGGCTAGGAAGTAAGATAAATATAAGCATGAGCAATGTGTGAGATAAAAGTAAGCCTCAGTCAGGAATATAACTTTGATTAAGTGATTTTTTAAAAAAACTAACCCTTATCCTAATAATAGGGTTAGTTTTATTCATGGGGCAGGGGCAAGGTGTCACACGAATTCATTTATCATTTTAGGAGCATAGGGTATCACAAAATTAAAAAAAAATCATATGGCATATGAATTCAATGTATTGTCAAACATGACACACAATGTCAAACATGAATTTCTTTCACAAACTCCTATTTATTTATTTAGCATATGGCATGTCAGACATGGACTAGCAATAGCAAATTCCTATATTCAATTCTTTTTCCCATTCTATTTTTTTAATTGTTAGGCATTAACACACTGTTGATGTATTAGCAATGAAATATTATCTTGACAATTGCTACTTTTGGAGATTATTTCCAAAATAAGCAATCCAGTACAGGAACAGATTGCAGATGTCAGAAATTGCCATCTCAAAGAATGTCAATTGCCTAAACATTTTTCTCAAGCAAACATTCATGATAACACAATAAACAGATTACTACTATACATAATGACTTAAAGACAATGGTAGTTACCAGTGGGAAGTTCTCCTTTAGACAGTTTTTTGGAGATGGTCCCTCCTATGAAAAAACTCATTATCCTTCAAGATAATGATAGGTTCTTCACATTTTGTCTTCCCTTTCTTCCTTGAGAAATCACTTTAAACACAGCATCTAAGCATTGTCAGCCTCCTGCAGTGAGCTATGTGGAAGAACAGCAGGTTGTGAATTTCTGAAATGCAGAAATCAGATGGTCTCTGTAGCTAAATATCTAATTTCTATTTCAAGCAGCATAACTGTTCAGAGAGGAGGAGTAAGGAATAGTATGTTTATGGGGGAGAGATACTCTTGGAATAATACTTAGCAAGCAGCATTTTTAGGTCCCATCAAGGAAGCTAGCAACAACATTCAATGTAAAGATTTATTTATGGAGTTAATAATCAGAGAATGAAAGCTGGCTGGATGACTTTGAGGCAGTTGTTTTCTCTTAGCCCAACCCATCTTATAAAGCTGTTGTTTTGGAAAAGAAATAGAAAGTGGGAGCACTATGTAAGCCGCCCTAAGTTGTACAAAATCAAGATATAATAATAGTAATGGAAGAAATAGAACTGGAGAAGTTAACAAAATACAAAGACCTAACGTCATACATCCTACTGGGTTAGGCAGCAAAAGAAACTCCTAGGACTTTTTTTTTTTAACCAAGAGTATAACTTTACTAAATATTTCCTATGGGTACAGAAGTAGAAAAGTTCTAACAAGTTTGCACACAAATAGTATAGGAAAATTTTCCGTTCCCCCTCCCCCACCCCTGGACCTCCTACTGCCCATTGTCCACCAATCACTTGCATTCACTTTGTTTTGGGAACAATTTTGTCTGCCTTAGACATTCCCAGTTGGTGAACTGGGGTGTTGGGTCCATCTCAGGCTTACAGTCAGCACAGTTGCATTCCAAATTTCCCTCCCAAGCCTCTCTTAAATTCCAATGCCTTCCCCCCTGTTACTGTTGTCGAATTGCAAGTGGGGCTGTGTAGTGAGTCAACCATGACATCTGCAAATAGAAAGACTGCGGCAAAAGAAAACAAAGGTACTTTGACTACAATACCAAAACACCACTTGAACACCATCAGCACTGACAAATTCACCATCAGTTAATTGCAAAAGGCAGCTTTACCTGGAATACCTTACATCCTGTGATGATACCTCTAATACCATCAAACATAAACACCTACCTTTCCCAGGTCCTTGAGAAGGACTGGATAGGTGGATAAAAATAACAATTCCAGTCTGAACATGGGGCTGACTGTGTGACAATCATATTTCAGATTGATTGATGAAACCTCTAGGGTTAGGTTTAAGGTTAAAGGTAAAGAATTGAAGGCTTAGTTGGTATTTTCATTTGTCTTTCCATGAATAGGAAGAGTAGGGTGTAGGAAAAGGCATGGGAACAACATTAAATTTCTGAAACCATGCCTAAGTTTTTAGAAGAAACTGATGCTTTTCACAGACTGGGAAAAAAGGATTTCTTTGAAACATGGTGGGCTTGCTCAGAAGGGCTTTAAACTGGATCCTGAAGAGATTGGAAATAAGTACATGGAGTAACAGTTTCAGGTAAGTATTTTTGCATTGTAAGAATTCTGACAATTGAAGCTTACACATCTTTAAATTGTTGAGCTTGAGAAACACTAGTTTAGGTAATCATCATTTGAATCCCACTAGTCAGAAAACTAACCTTGTAAAAGAAAATCCTATATCGACAGCTACAAATAGCTCCAAGGGAAAAAATAAAGATGCTATCAGGTTGATAGTTCAAAGAAAAATGTTCCTGGCTGGTTAGAAAAGTGAGCTGAGATTAAAAGAATGAAACTTAATAAAGAAAACTAATATTATTATTTAGAATAAAGAAATGCACAAGTTAAGCCACCCAATTCCATACAGTCTGGTCAGTATACAGTAGTTCAAAATGCAGTTCAACAAAAATTAAATAATGTCATCTCAATCTTATGACTCTCAACAAAATAAAGCAAACCAAAGCTATTTCAAGAAAATAAATTCATAAGTAAAGTTATAACAAAACTATAGAAAACTATAGTTTTCACACAGGTATGTATCCAAAGTTCATGGGAGAAGCCATCTAAGTAAACATGCCTTTGAGATTCCTAAATAGCAATGGAACAAATAAATGACTTGGGCTCAAAGAGTGAGATGTCTAAATGAACAGTAGAGTTGGCTGGGTGGATATAAACTATATATCTTTTTTAAAGAATCATCTTTTCCATTTCTAATTCTTATTTTTTCATATCCCTGAGAAGTTTCGTTAGAGTAGAATTTTGTAGTCAATACACATTTCAGAGCTCTCAACTAAGCTCTTTATTCTAACTGAGAAAATAACTAACACTAGAATTAGTATGATTGAAAGCCCAAGGGATATGCACAGAGTTTCCCCATTACAGATTGCTAGTTAATTTCAAGCAATGTGATATCCAACTGGAAAATTGGGTTGACTGCAAGGTACAATGGAGGCCGTGGAGGTATGGAATCAAATGCTTGCAAATCAAAATAAGATACTACATCACAGTTTACTAATATAACATGTTAAATAATCTTATTTGTAAAGCTTGTAAAGTTGCCATTAAGGGTCAAAATGAAAAAAGAGAAAGCAGAGAAAGAGTACAAACTAAATCTGAAGTGTTTTTTAGTATAACAAATCAATTTGTGATGAAGTTAACATTAAATAGTTATCTAAAGGTTAAAAACAAAAAGAATAAAAAAATGTTCATCACTCTGATTTCCAGCACCTATCTCTAAATGTATCAGGACTTTATTCCAAACATTCTCAGGAATTTATTTGCATCCATGAGGGGTACAAAGCAATGGTTTCATGCAAAGTGAAATGATGATTTTTCATTTTATACATATGGTTAGATATAATTTTACAGAAGGTATGAATCGCTTCCTTTTATTTTAAGAAGCAATTTAACATCAAACAGAAAGGGCTTGCAAGAATGTAAAGAAAGTAGCAGCAGGTTGCACAATTGTTCATAGTAACATTTTCTTTAACCTTCTGGCAGCACTTACGAAGTGGGGTGAGGCTATGCTATGATCTATCTAAAATTATGCTTTTCTTTAAAGAAAGTTTAGTGATGGAGGGTAGGTTTGTTATGCAAGGCTCTTCCCAAATAGAAAGAAGTGTAGCAAACTGTACATCAGCTCCTTATAGGCTAAACATATTTTTGAACTGCTTGAAGCATGTTAATCTGTGTGAGTTCATCCATTTTCTCAATGAAATTTTTACATTTTTATTAGAACACAATATAAATGAATAATCTTTTGCTCAGCCCTGTAGTACAAAGATTAGGGCTTGCTCTGAAATGCCCTATATTTAAAAGCTCAAAAGTCATCCCTCCAGAAAGTAAATGAATCTATATCTTTGCATAGACACAAGATCCAAAGAGTAATAACAAAAAATTTCAGAATGTATTAAATCTATCAAGGAGAACAAGGTACCATGTTCCCTGGTTAATGCTAAAATTTAGCAATATAGAAGGCTTTATATTGTAGACTTAAAAGCACAAGAAATAACCACAGAGAATTTTGTTTTATTTAGGATAACTCCTACTACAATATTTAATTGGCCTTGAATAAAGATAGACTTATGGATGATCGATTAATGATCATTCAAAGTTATGAAGATCCTATGTTGGGACTATTTATGACCCAATTTAAAGTTTCAAAGGTTGGTCCTTTCCCGATTTCATATGATTGAACTTCAGCCATTTGCAGCATCCTGTGGTCATGTGACCACATTGTACGATGGTTTTGCTGAAAACTGGCATTTATTTCCAGTTTTTGGCAAAACTGCCCACAGAGAACCATTGTTGGCTTAATGACCAAGGTGACTGCCACCAATTTTTTTTTCATAAAATAGGTCGTGCAACCAATTCATTTTATGATCATCACAACCTCAGACAAACATCTCATGGTGAATCCTACTGATTTATGTAATGGGGCATTTGTTTCCTACAATAATTTTCCAGAAATTATTTCTAGAAAGTTAAGCTTTTTAAATTGTTTTGCTATTAGATTGTTTACTTATATTATAGAGTTGTTTTACAGTTTTTATTATCTCTAGTTGTCCTGGAAAGGCAATATGTACTGTATGTGTGTGTGTGTGTGTGTGTGTGTGTGTGTGTGTGTATGGTATTCAGCTTTGTTCGGGAATTTTCACATGTCATTATAGTTGTGCTTTTAAAGTTGTAGCAACGTTTTGGCAGAATCTCATCTGCCATCATCAGGCTTCTGTATTGTGTTTGTCTGTATTGTGTTCATCTGAACAAAGCTAAATACCATACATGTAAGTACCCACGAAAACTTAAGAAAACAAATCTATCTATCTATCTATCTATCTATCTATCTATCTATCTATCTATCTATCTATCTATCTATCTATCTATCATCTCTTTGGTTATTCGGGTTTTCTCCCACGTAAAATTGGAAGTATCTAGAAAACCCGAATAACCAAAGATCCACATACAAATACCCGTGAAAACCTCAGAAAACACACACACACACACACACACATACATATATATGTATGTATATGTATATGTATATGTATATGTATATGTATATGTATATGTATGTATATATATATATATATATATATATATATGCATCTTTGGTTATTCGGGTTTTCTCCCGCGTAAAATTGGAAGTATCTAGGTGACGTTTCAATGAAGTTTCATTCATCATCTTCAGGCTTGTGTCTTTGGCTTTATGCTTCTCAGAGTGCCGAAACATTGCTACAACTTTAAGGCGAGATCCCACTCGCCATTCTCAGGCTGGTTATAACAACATCAACTCCATCAACCAATCCAACTCAGCCCATTATACCAACATCAACTCCATCAACCAATCAAGAGGCAGCAGCACAGCCAACCAGCCCAACCCACCAGCCCCCCCCCCCAGTATTTATAGAGAGACGGCAGCTCCGATCACACACTGCTTGCACTGGCACGAAGCCGAAAGCACCAGCCTGAGGATGACCAGTGGGACCTCGCCGAAACGTCGCCAAGATACTCTTAATCTTACACGGGAAAAGACCCAAACACACCTAGACCTACATACTTGTACCCGTGAAAATCTACGAAAACAAACATATATATGCACACACACACACACACACACACACACACACACACACAGAAAGGGAATCAGTTTTTACTTATCTTTCTTATCAGCACCTGAAATTCAATGATTTACTGCTTGTGTGGAGGTTGAATTTAATCTCTATTGTTAACTGCCAGTAATATGTCAATCATAATTAATTTAAAAAATACACATAAAAGTTTAATGGCTGTCATGGTAGTAAATTTTCAAAGCTAATTATGTGGTGTATATCTGGCATAGATATACTTGTTCTTCTATAAAGAAAGGTTTATATTGTTTTACAGAGTCTTAATTTTTATGTCATAGGAAATGTGGAAGTCAAGTATCCTCTGACTACAGAAGGATTAATTCTGAAAAAAGTATTTCTAATGACTTGGTCTCTAATTCAGCTAGGTTGCTGCTATTATGTTTGATGAGTAAAACTGAAACCATTTCCTCAGCACTGAAGCAAATTAGCATTCACCTTATGGTTTTAATAAGGAGAAGTAGCTAGGGCCCATCTGTTGCTGTGTCATTTCAAGATGCTACAACATACTCAGCATATTCTAGATTTAAAAAAAACAAAAAAACAGTGATTTTCAAAACTTAACTTTGGACTATCTCTGTTACACCCAACTATATTGCTTTATTTTCACGTGTTTTATTTTCAGTTACCCAGAACTTTTACTAAGCGTTTCTGTAGATTGGTAACAGAGATCAGACTTCCTGGAAGTTGCCTATAGAACGTACAAAGGTGGCAAAGACTATTGGAAGAGATTTTGTTGAGGGTGAATAATATCTGGCTCCAATAGGAATGTGGAGCAGAAATGTAGTTATGAATAGGCTTTCCTTGAGATTGGAAGTCTGACAGTTGAAATATTTATAATTGATCAACACCAATCTGCGGCCTACAGCACCATCTTTGTCCAAAGTAAGAGCCTCAGCATTCTTTGAGCTTCCTTTCCCTCCCGCAAGCTGGGAAATTCTGTTGGTTCACATTAAAGCCATTAAACACCTCTAATACTATATCAGTACTGAGCCACTGATTTCAAGGAACACACACACACACACACACACAGAGAGAGAGAGAGAGAGAGAGAGAGAATAAATAAAAGGAGGCAGAATGCAATGAGAAGAAAGTGATTATAAGACTTCTGCACCTGGGTCTCTTCAAAAGTGTCTTGCAATGAATCTAAAATTACTTGAAAGTTCTAGTATATGATTGTGCCAGTTCCCTGTACTTAGCAATTTAGGACAGATTATTTAGCACACCTTACTCTATAAACTTATGTGGTAGAAACAAGCAATGTATCTTGCAGATAACCTCATGGAAATAGCAATAGCAATAGTACCATACTTAGACTTATATACTGGTTCACAGTGCTTTACAGCTCTCTCTAAGAGTCAGCATGTTGTCCCCAACAATCGGGGTCCTCATTTTACCTACCTCGGAAATATGGAATGGATATTCTCAACCTTATATGCAACTACTGGTTAGTGTTTTTGATAGATGTTCCATTTTTTCATATGGTTACATAATTTCCCTCAATTTTGAAAGAATAATAATTTTAAATATCTTTATAAAGAGTTTGGGCATTTCATTATAATTCCATAAAACCCAACTGACACATCAGATATAATCCTCCAATATGATAGCACTATATACATAATTAACAGGCTAAAGAGGAAAGCATGGCAGAGGTAGTCCTTGACTTACAACCATTTGTTTAATGACTGTTCAAATTACAAGGGCATCGAAAAAGTGACTTATGACCAATTCTCACACTTATCACTGTTGCAGTCATGTGAACAAACTTTGCATGCTTGGCAACTGGCATATATTTATGATGGTTGCATTATCCCGATGTCCTTGCAATCTTCATGCAAGAGCCATAGTGGTGCAGTGGGTAAAATGCAATATTGTAGACTAATTCTGCCAACTGCCAGCAGCTCGATCCTGACTGGCTAAAGGTTGACTCAGCCTTCCATCCTTCTGAGATCGGTAAAATGAGGACCCAGATTGTTGGGGGCAATATGCTGATTCTGTAAACTGCTTAGAAAGGGCCAAGAACTATGAAGTAGTATATAAGTCTAAGTGCTATTGCTATTGCTATTCCTAGGAAGCTTCTGGCAAGCAAAGTCAATGCGGGAAGCCAGATTTACTTAACAATCACATGATTCACTTTTAAAAAAATTAATAACTGTATACAGAATGGATGTTAGATTTGATTTTATCTCAGTTTTGTCCTGAGATTCAGTTACCCATTCAGAAATGTCTTTCTTTTAAAAATTTCACACTGATATTTAGGATGGCTTCTGTACTTATAATTATTTTTTTTCTGTACCTAATGTTTTTATTTAGATATATTTATAAGCAGTGTAGTAAATCATTTTTCTTAGTTCCAAGATTCAGTCAAATATAAAAATGAGTTAAATCTCCTTGCTCTCACTCTTCATGTCAGCAATAGTTCCTCACTTAAATGAAGAGCTCCTGAGAATACCTTTTTAAATCTTTAGACAACATCATGTGAAGGGTTCTTGGTACTGAGCTTGGTTGTTTTTACCAAAACTAGGTAACATTATCAGTGATAGTAAGGAAAGCGTCTTTAACAAAAAGTTCCAAAGTCAAACCTTCAGATTGCTGTCAACCTGCATTTTTAAAATAAGTGTTCTGAGTAAGAATCAGTGCTTTAAACTTTAAAACTGCTGGTACTGACATCATCATCAACAAAAGCCATTTACTGTTTTTTTTTATAACACCAATGTATGGTTGAAAAAGTGGTAGCTACTTTGGGTTTATGAGATTGGGGAGGGGGGGGAATTTCTATTCCAAACAAACAACTTTCCTGTAGCTATGAAAGAAGATTGAAAACAAAGCTGGAGAATTGCTTAATTGTTGATCTTCCTTTGCAAATCAGATCACTGGCTCTGCATGAATCACTTAGCTTAATAGTTGCTGAGGATTTTATTTGACTATATGAGCCTGCAGGATAGTGCCTTTGAGTTTCAGAAAATTAAATGCCCAATCGAATCAGGGAGATTTTCCCATTGCAATTCCATTTTGTTAATTATATTTTAAAAAGTGGTTGAAGACATTCCCTATGAATATGGCTGATAGTGGGTCATGCAGAAGGGATGCCAATTTCAACCCTGCATTTTCCTCATATTGAATATATATTTTTTTAAAAATCCACCATCACTAGGAGCTGCCTTCTTCATAAAAACACTATTCAGTGCTTCTACATTTTTGAGATAACTTTTTTTTTTTGCCTTTCATGGGTTTTGATAAGATTTGAATTTTTAGATTTCTGAATACTGAATTTCAGTATTCATATAAAAATCCTCCTTGCCTGCCTTGTACTCAAAAGTAAGATAAAATTTTCACTAACCTTTCCACCCACAATCTATATTAAGTCACATTGATCCATTTAATACTTCTTCCTTTTCTTTCTTCAGGCTAACCTTTGAGCCATGTCCCACTGTCTTTTATGCTTGTGTTTCTTCCATTGTGCTCTGCTTACTTCATCTTCCATCTTTGTTATTTATCCTGCCTTCTTTTGTTGCATACATTATTCATGATGAATTTCTGAAGGTACAAATGCAGTAAGATGTAGGCTACATTATTTACTTACCTATCTATCCCACATCTTTATTCGTCAGGATGTATTTTAGCCTGCCTGTCTGCCTGCCTGCCTTCCCGTTTGCCTCTGTATCTAACTTTTTACTTGTGTTATCTTTTCAATGAATGCCAGTTCAGTCAATTACAAGATTGTCCCTCTTTTTCAGTGCTACTTTAGAAACTAACATTAAACTTTTTACACTTAAGAACTGAGTTGTAAATTCATTTAGAATTCAGGAAATGTTTCATTCTCATAATTATGGAAAAAAAATCTGAAAAGGGAACAAACTAATTGGCAAACACTAATGACAATTTCTTTCTACTCCTTGCTATTGGGAATGAGGTTATATGTAAAGTTCAATAATTAAACAACAGGATACATATACTGTAATCTAAACTAGACATTATTTATCAGAATAATCCATATCTAGATTTTTTTTCCATTTAAAATAACTGAAATGCAGCTTGCTGAGTTTCCTAGACTGCAATATTTAATCAGTCTGCATAATGAATAGTTCTAATTGGCTAAAACATATGCCTACTTAACTGTCAGCAGATTTGATAATTTTGCATACTATTTTTAACACAAGTGCTTGAAAACTGCTGATGGAGAGCATCGTCTTAAGAACACATTTTTCCTCCTTCACATGCCAGAGGAATGCCCGTTCTATGATTGTGCATGATTAAAAAAAATGTCTGCAACTTCCCCATCAGAAATACTGTATTTTACTCTACAAATGAATGAAGTGCAAATTATGTAGCTTTGCCATTATTACTTTTCTATACTTTTGGCAGTATTTCCTGGTAGCAACACAACTTGAAGACATTCTGAGTTGTCTAATAGCAGAGATTGCAGAGTGGCATAGGAATACTTTCCCTTTCAAATATATCTGTACAATCTAATAATAATAATAATAATAATAATAATAATAATAATAATAATAATAATAATAAACATTTCTTAATAATTGTTTATTTATTCAACAATATTTAAAGCCTACCAAATCCTGCAGAATTTTGGGTGGGATATAATAATAAGTACAGAACAAAAATGAAAAGAATATACATTAAAACAAAAACAAAAAATCTCTCAGGTACTCAAAACCAATTTGCTTAGGCCATATACTCTGTAGGAAGAATCATATCCACTCCCTTTATTTCCATGCCCCCAGAGAAGGCAAAGAAGAACAATCCAAGGAAGCTAAAGTAATCCCTGCCTCCCAACCAGAATGGCCTCAAGTAACTCTGGTTAGAAGACTGAGACAGACCGAGGGCAGAGCTGGCGTCGTGACGATACGGCATGCGATCTTGGAGGTCTGCGATCGCTGCCCATATCTTTGCTCCTGGACGGTCCTATCAGATCTAAACCGTCCCGAAGAGACGGTGAAAGTGAAGAGCGCATCCTGTCAATCCCAGGGATACTGCAAAGTCCCTGGTAGATCCAGGAGAAGCTCTTCTTGCCAGCAGCAAAGAGGCAGCCATTAAAGCTGCTGAAGTTGGGACAGCTCCGAAACGGAAGAGAGCAGAAAGAGAGAGTGTGCCGGTTTGGTGAGAACTTTTTTTTTACTCTAAGATCTGAAAGGACACCCTAAGGAAAAGAAAGAATCTGTAAAAGTTTTGACAGAAGTGATTAAGCGGCGATTTTAAACAGGAATGTCAAAGTAATGTTTTGTTCTTTTTTTCTCATTGCTGGATTTTCTATATATGATCTTGTATTTTGAAACTGGACTGGTTTTTTCGTTTATATCTATTTTTTCCCTCTCCTTTTTGATTTTGTAATATTTTAGGTTAGAGGGTCCCTTTAGTTATTTCATTTTTTAAAAAATATCTTTTTCTTTTTTTATTGGGGTGGCATGCTTTTTTATGGTACAAAGGAACTAAAACACAGGGGTATTTTAGAAGACATTATTTACGGGAGTCTCTGTGGTTAAACTGGGAGAAGATTAAAAGACAATGTTATTTGAAAATTCCAGTCTGGTTATCGACTATTGAAGCATTTTCGTATCCTATAATATACAAAAAGGAACAAACAATTAGATATGATGAAATACTGAATGAAAAGGGTGAACTTAAATCAATGCAAAAACGAGCGGAACAAGGTATAAAGATGAATTGGTTTTCATATGCGCACATTCAAGGTATGATGATTCTAAAACAGAAGGTTTCTATGATAAACTGACTGACTTAGATAAGATTTTGACAGGTACTGATGAAAAGGTGATTAAAAAATTGTATGGATATCTATTAGAAATTAAACTAGAAGAAGAACAAGTTAAAGAAACTATGATTGCTTGGGGGAAGAATTTTGGATATGGGATTGATTTAGAGAAATGGCAAAAATTGTGGTCTCAAAATTATAAAATGACAATGTCAACAGCATATAAAGAAAATTTGTATAAGATGTTTTACAGGTGGCATTTCCCCCCGACAAGAATAGCAAGAATGTTCAAGAACAAATCCGAAAAATGTTGGAAATGTCATCAGACACCTGGCTCATATTACCATATGTGGTGGACTTGTGCGGATGCTAAAAAATACTGGACTAAAATCCACATGTGGTTGGAAAAAATGACAAAAAAACATATAGACTTGAAACCAGAGATATTTTTATTGGGAATTTTACCTGAAATATATAGTAAAGACTTGAAATACCTGATTGTAAATGTATTAACAGCGGCTAGGATTGTATTTGCTAAAAACTGGAAAAATGAGAAAATACCATCACAGGAGGAAATCATTAAGAAAATATTGGAATGTGCTGAAATGAGTAGATTGACATTTGAAATTAGAGAACAAGAGGATAAACAATTTTATAAAATTTGGGATCTTTTCTATTAATGGTTAGACAATAAAGTACAGTAATGAAATATGTAGATTTTTAGAAAATAATAGATATATAAAGATGTACTTCTTTCTTATTATATCTACAAAATGATTTTAGGATAGATTTGGGATGATAATATGAACTGTTATAAAATAAATTAAGTAAATTATGGTTATCTTGTAAAACATGAATGAATAAAAGTATAGTCAAATGATTAATAATGATACTAAGGTATTTAATTTTTGATTGACAATATGAGATTATATGTAATGTAGTTGTAATTGAAGACTATGAAATGGAAGCACAAAACAATTTGTAAATCAACCGGCACACTGTATGTACACCTATGGAAGATAGCTTGATGTTTTTATGTTTTGTTTGTTTATGTTTCTTTTTAAAAACCAATAAAATTAAAAAAAGAAGAAGACTGAGACAGACCAAGTTGACAGGATTAAGTCAGAAAACACAAAGCCACACAGAATTTATTCCCTATCTTTCCCCAAGGCTAGCCTTGATACTGACCACCACCCAGGAAACCAAATAGGGACAATTAGAATACAGAAATCTAATTTCATCAAATAACCCCAACAGGCATCTCAATCTCAAAGGTCCAAAAGGGTATATACAAATCACTCTACTTACCATGCCAGGCTGTCAGCCGCCCCACAAATATGCTGCTGTCACTGTAGTTTCTGGCTACCAAATAAATAGAGACCTCCTTTCCTGTAGCCTGCTTCCAGTTAGTTTTTTTCAGTGTCTTTTCCCGGCTTGGAACTGGATCACATTTTACTTCCAATAGCTCCAAGTCATATATTTGAGATAAAGTAAATTATTTTACTAAGTTAGTTCCTGAACATTCAATTCCTTAGATAATCTAAATTATGGAAGGCCTCTGAACTGCGAGCATTGTGACTATTTTCTCAGATTTGAAGGAAGCTGATTTTTGTCTCATTAGGAAAAATATTGTGTGGACAAAACATTGCAGCAATATTTGGGTAGTAATTCTGAAATTAAGAATCTGTCCTTGTAGAGGAAAACACTTTATCTAGGGGTGTTTTAAAAAATTTGGAGAAATTGTACCTCAGTTATTTTTTCCTGAGAGTTTTTTCCCCAGAATAGAGTGGATATCAGGCAAAAGTAACAGGAATTGAGTTGAAGGCACTAAAAATTTATCACATGCTACCTATAAACAAGATCTGATCTACTAATAGTCAAGCCAAATTGGTGCTAGATAAAGCTCAATTGAATTCATGAGGGACTAGATTTAGGTCTCTTGTGGGAATGCAACAACTCCAAACTAATGACAAATTTAACCCTTCCCTTGGGCTTAACCTACTCATCTCCTAGAGTGGATAAATTATGATCCTATTACAATACTAACATTTATGTTTTCCTTATTTAATGTTTTGCCCCTTTTTATAGGTTTTAGATTTTTGTTTTCATATTTTATTTATTTGTACCCCACCTTTATTTTAACCTTTCATATTTTATATTTTTTAGCTTTTAAAATCACTAATTGTTTGTATTTTTTGAAAACTGTTCTATGAACAAAATAAAGATTTTGAGTTGAGTTGTGAACATTGAGTTTTGTTTGTTTGTTCACATCCTTCTAATTTGCAAGATGAGCATAAAAGTTGAACGTAATTTGCATTCATTACATAGTATGAAATCAAGCTGTCTACCTTAACTTACAATTTTTATGTTTTTGAGGAAAACAGTTAAAAGCTATTTAAACCTTAATTGGTGATTAAAAAATAGTTTTAAGAAGGTATTATCTTTTGAATCATAATGAATGCACTATAATACATGAATGACATGAAATGTTCAAATATAAACCAACAATGCTGATGGTGTCTGCCATTTAAATCTTATTAGTTATGGTACTCTTTTTAATGACAGTACTTTGTCGAATAAAAGTCTCTTAAAAATAAATAACAGATAATGGTGTATAAATTAAATTTGATGCAAGGTCTCTTGGAGTAATTTCTTAAAAGCAAAATCTATACACCTTGATTTTAATTTGATGCAAACTCTATCTTAAATAAGAACAGTAAAACTGTATTCAACAGAAGTGTGCTGATAAGCCAACTGAAGCTGCTTTTTAACCATCATATATCATTCTCCATGGATGCCCTGGTTCTTTATTGATCAATCCTCATTTTCAAGCAGGAGTGAGGGATATCTACATATAATAAGATCAGGCATAGTTCTTGAGGAATGTGCTCGTTTTAGAGCAGATTCAGGTAAATGGTGGAATTTGAGATTTTCAGTGAGAAGAAAGATCCATTTAATTTTTTCCTGGTAGAAATGAATGCTATTTTCATGCAAAGCTTTTTAAATGAAAAAAAAAAAAAAAAAGCTGGCTGAAGAGTTCCATCTTGTCCTGTGATCTGGGTAGGGAAAGAGTTATGGTCTTCTGAATCTTATACTAGCGTGCTCTTTGACTTTTCTCCTCTGCCTTGCCAAAGAAAACAAGAAGTAACATGTAATGTTTTTCTAGTTGGCTTATCACTTCTCCTTTCAGTTTAAAAATATGCCCTTCATGTATGGGTCCAGACTGTTTGCCTATCTTATCCTATTATCTTATTCCTCAAAAATCTGTTACTGAGCATTTCATGGTATGTCTTTTACAGTATCTTAGAAAAACAAATATTTATTTATTTATGGTATGGCATATCATACATGGACTAGCAATATATATTAACCTTCCATCTAGATTTGTTGTTGTTAGTTGCGAAGTCATGTCTGACCAATTGCGATCCCATGGACAACGTTCCTCCAGGCCTTCCTGTCCTCTACCATCTTCTGGAGTCCATTTAAGCCCATGCCAAGGGACTCGCAGGACTCTTAGCCTGCACCATAGTTAAAAGGCCTCAATTCTTTGGTGCTCAGCCTTTCTTATGGTCCAACTTTCACAGCCATACATTGCCACCAGTGGTGGGATTCATTTTTTTTTACTACCGGTTCTGTGAGTGGGCATGGTGTGGCTTGATGGGCGTGGCAGGGGAAGGTTACTGCAAAATCCCCATTCCCTCCTCACCCCACTAACCTGCTTTCCAGCTCCGTTCTCCTGTGCAGGGCAACAAAAGAAGACCCAGCCAATCAGCTTGGACTCGGGAGGCAGAGAATAGATGGGGGCAGGGCCAGTCAGAGGTGGTATTTGCCGGTTCTCTGAACTACTCAATATTTCTGCAACTGGTTCTCCAGAACTGGTCAGAACCTGCTGAATGCCACCTCTGATTGCAACAGGGAAAACCATAGCCTTGACTATATGCCCTTTTGTTGGCAGGGTGATGTCTCTGCTTTTTAGTATGCTGTCTAGATTTGCCATAGCTTTTCTTCCCAGGAGCAAGTGTCTTTTAATTTCTTGGCTACAGTCCCCATCTGTGATGATCGTGGAGCCCAGGAAAATAAAATCTGTCACTACTTCTATTTCTTCCCCATCTATTTGCCAGGAATTGAGAGGGCTGAATGCCATGATCTTAGTTTTCATAATGTTGAGTTTCAAGCCAACATTTGCACTCTCCTTCACTCGCATCAAGAGGCTCTTTAGTTCCTCTTCACTTTCTGCCATTAGAGTAGTATCATCTGCATTCTGAGGTTGAAATTTCTCCCAGCAATCTGAATTCCAACTTTTGATTCATCTAGCCCTGACTTTCTCATGATGTGCTCTACATATAAGTTAAATAGGCAGGGCGACAGTATACAGCCTTGCCGGACTCCTTTCCCAATTTTGAACCTATCAGTGGTTCCATGTCCAGTCATCTAGATTAGTAAAACACAACAAGATATAAATGTTAAAAAGATCTATGTTCAAATACCAATGTCTAGGTCATTTAACCATTGAAGCGCAGCCTCGTTTATATAAAAAAAACAACAGATACTGGACCAGTGTATGCCTTCAGTTTATGATGTACAGTTTGACATGAGACACTGGAGTAACACTGTGGGGAGGATGCTACGTCCCTTTATACAGAGAATCCAGGCAGATGCCATGTGAGGTGCGAATCCTATTCAGGATTGTCTACTGCTGATATGGTAGTTTTAATCCTGGCACCTTTTTTGTGGGGTAATTTTTATGTCTTCCTATGTCTGGACATTCAGTAACCCAGTTGGCTTTCCTTTGGGAATTGATGTTAAAGTTGTTGGGCAGATATTGTGCCAGTGGCAGTGGAGGCTTCCTGGATTTGATTCTTCCGGATGCTAAATGAGGAAGGTTGGCATGCACTGGTAGGAATGAGTTCTTCCTAATTTCTCTGTATTCTCTCACTGGTGCATCTTGCCTTTGTAAAGCTGGAGGTGCTATATGACTCAGAACAGGAAGCCAGCAAGTTGGAGTGGTTTTAATACATCCGCTTATAATCCACATGGTCAAGAAAAAAGAAATGCTATAGCGGGGTCCCCAACCTATGGGCCACGGCCCACTCCCAGGCTGTGGCCTATTCACAACCAAGCCATGTGAGTGGTGGGACGGCATGTGTGTACCTAGCCCCACTTGTGCTCAATGTGGGCACCAGTGCATGTAGGCCCCGCTTGTGCTCACGGTGGGTACAGGTGACCATCGCTCATGCAAATGAAGCTGTGCTTCTGTGCAGGAGGACCTATTTCTCACACAAACCTATCCCCTCTTTTCCCCCCCATACACTGGGCCGCCAATCTGGAAAGGCTGGAGATCGCTGGGCTATAGCAGTGGCCCCCAATCTCTTGAACAACAGGGACTGGTTCTGTGGAGGGCAGTTTCTCCATCGACCGGGGGGAGGGGGCATGATTTCACATGCTGCCTGGAACCCGTGTGTGCGCAGAGGGGGCTTCACTTACTTGCATAGCTTGGTTCCTGGCAGGCTGCCAACCACTGGAGGTCTGTGGCCCGGTGGTTGAGGACTTCAGGCTATTTATTTCAACAATATTTATCAGGAATAATTGCCTTTTGGAAAATTGCAAGAAGTTTCAGCTATCATAGATACGCTTCTGGATTATTTAGATGAAGAAGAGACATGACGGTGTAAAATTTGGGGCTAAAAGACCATCTAGGGCAGTGGTTCCCAAACTTTTTCAGTCCACCGCCCCCTTGGTGCTACAAACTATCCTCGGTGCCCCCCACCCAGGGGTGGGATTCAAATTTCTGTGGTCGTGGCCTAATTTGAGGGTGTGGTTTGCTGGTCACGTGACTGGGTGGGCATGGCTTGCTGGTCACGTGACTGGGTAGGTGTGGTTTGGTGGTCATGTGACTGGGTGGGCATGGCCAGGTGACTGGCAAACAAGTGGTCCTCACTTAATGGCCGGTTGTTTAGCAAGTGTTCTAATTAATGACTGGCCTCCCCAGAGATACTTGGCCTGTTTTTGGAGTTTTGACAGCCATGCACACATATACATACACACTCCCTTCTAACCCTGCTGGAGCAGGTCATTGGACTAGAATTGGCAAAGCATCTCTGATGAGATTCTAGTAGTGAATAAAATCTAATCAGAGATGCTTTGCCGATTCTTGTTGTTTGTTTTATTTGTATCTCTTTATTTTATGTTGCTGAATCGCATTGACCACATGGTGTGTCCCTTCTTGTGCACAACCCAGAAGCTTTGTGATTCTCTGCAGCAAAAATTACTGACCTCTGGCTTTGCTCTACTTTTCAAACATGCTGCCACTGCCGGCCCCGCAGGTCCACCCCATTGAGCCCACTGCACTGGAAGGACCTGCCCAAGCAAGTCAAGTCAATGGGGTGAGCCTTAGAGAGGGAAAGAGAAAGAGAGACAAGAGAGAGAGAGAGAGAGAAAGAGAGAAGAAAAGAGAAAAGGGAAAGAAAGAAAGAAAAAGGGACAAAGAAAGAGGGGGTGGGTGGAAGAAAGGGACAAAAAGAAAAAGAAATAAAGGAGGGAGGGAGGAGAAAGATAATGAGATATCTATTCTCATCCAATCACCTGCTCCAGCAGGGTTAGAAGGGAGTGTGTATGTGTGTGTGTGTGTGTGTGTTCTCCTTGTAATTAACCAGTACTTTTTGGTTTTGCCTTCTTCAGAATTGGCACTGTAATACATCGGGGAAAAGTAATTTTTAGGGTGGAAATCTGTTCCAATGGATCCTGTTTAAAGCCTCAACAAAATGTGAGAGCTTCCTGATAGTCTTGACCATGTTTTGTCCACAAAACCTTTAATAGAAGCCAAAGATGTTTCAATGTGGAAAAGGGCCTCATTTCAATCTGATGGATCAGGTCTCTCTCTCTCCCTCTCCCTCCCAGACTGGCTTTGCTCTACTTTCCTGATGTGCCTGTGGGGCTGGCACTTTGAACATGGATGGATGGATGGATGGATGGATGGATGGATGGATGGATAGATAGATAGATAGATAGATAGAGGTAGGTAGGTAGGTAGGTAGGTAGGTAGGTAGGTAGATAGATAGATAGATAGATAGATAGATAGATAGATAGATAGATAGATAGATAGATAGATAGATAGATTGGTAGATAGATAGGTAGATAGATAGGTAGGCAGGCAGGCAGGCAGGCAGACCTTTTGGATGAATGTATGGATAGGTAGTAGGTAGGTAGATAGATAGATCTATCTTGGTAGATAGGTAGGTAGGTAGACAGAAAGACAGGCAGGCAGGCAGGCAGGAAGACAGGCAGACCTTTTGGATGCATGTGTGTGTATGTATGTATGTATGTATGTATGTATGTATGTATGGATGGATGGATGGATGGATGGATCGACAGACAGGCAGGCAGGCAGGCAGACAGAATGCGACAGTGGAAGCACTTTGGAAAAGTAGAGCAAAGCCAGAGTGGGAATTGAAGTCCACACAAGTTGCCAAGGTTGAGAAACACGGGCTGAATATATCAATCCAGCCATTCTGGTTTAGAGTTTAGCATGCTGTTTGATTCTGGCTTAGTCAATAAACCATGGCTAAGATCTTCCTGCTCCTTAATGCAGCTGCCCCTCTGCCCCTTCTCCAGCCCCCTGCCCCAATTTCTTTGGCAGTGATGTGGCTGACTTGACCCTCTTTGCTTCGACCCAACGTCCACTTCCATTGGGCTAAGCAAGGGGAGGTGCTCTGCACATGCTCAGAGACTTCTAACGTCGGGGAAGTGCTCCACCCATCTTTACGCTCCGCCCGGGAGGAAGAAGGTGTGCGGAAACAGCCCAGACCGGCGGAGGTGGAGGGAACGATCACTTGGAAAGTAAGCACGCAAGCAAGTGCAGGGCTCGGTCAGAAGAACCAGGCTGCAGAGGGAGGCCAGGTTCTAGGTCTGGGCCGGCCACGCAGAGCTGAACCAAATCGAGCCATGTGCCTTGGAGAGCCGCAGCTGCATCCACTCGCATCCTGCGTGAAAACCCGGCTGGCTGGAGGGGTGGAGGCCGGGTGGTTGCTGTGCGCTACCTTGTTCTCCAGGGAAGGGGTCCCTAACGCCGGACCACCCACCCCTTCCACTGCGCACCTTGGGAGGGTTTTGCTTTCAGGCCTTCTGGTGCACCTCCACCGCTTCCACCAGAGAGGGAAGCCTGCAAGCTAAGGCACCCCCTTTCTGCCATCTCCCACCTCTCCCCTCCAGGCTTGGCAAGGCTCGCCGCGCACGGGTTCTGCATTCGAGGTGCTGGCTACGGAGCAATGAAACAGTCAATGGACTGTGTGGCCGGCAGTCAGTGAGCCTGTGAGGTTGGCACCTTGAACGCCCCCCTGCCACCTCTTAGCGCCTCCCCAAGGCATCCCACCACTCCCCCAGGGGTGGTACCATCCACTGTGGGAACCACTGATCTAGGGTATACTATAGCAGAAAGATTTTTCACTCTACTTTCCATATGTTAATTTTTGCTGGATAGTTTCAAGTTAGGAAGAAAGCTGGGCTTTTAAGAAGAGCACAGAAAAGTGAAGGTAAATGATAAAGTCTTTGAACTATAAAAGGGAATGAGACTGAAACATGCCCATGTGGAAAATATTTAGGCTGACAAATAGATTATTTTTTCTAATAATTTTATTAAGAATTATATTAAACATCATACAAAACATGGTACAAAAAGGTATGTATGTATATACACAAAGAAGACAAAGTGTGAAAAATAAAAATTTCCCCTCAACAGATAGCAAGAAAAACAAAATTTTCCCTTTCCGCTTCACTCCCATATTCAACACAAAAGTATTTATCGCTGTCTCTTAAATTACAACCAGATATGGCTTCATTCCACACCTCACCCCATTTTCTATAAGCTTATCTTTAAGTCTTCAGCAATCCTAGGTCTATAAAGGTCCAGTAAAAATGAACAAAAATACTTATCAACATAAATACATAATCCCCTTTCCATTAAGTATATATCCTCTCATTCCTTTTTTAGCAATTAGACATCAGAATATCTGCAGAAACAATAATAATATTAATAAAATTAGACACTATTAAACATTACCATAAATAAATAAATACCTATGCTAGCAAATTAATGTTTTATTGACTTAGTGAAAACCTGACACCACTTGAATATATTTCAGAAAGTGAGTTTCTATTGAATAAACTGGTTCACATTATATTTCTATTCATGCAGCAAGAGCCAATGATGCAATATTTTTAGGACATACAATGACTGTACAGAATCATCATAAAATCAGCTGCGCTAAATATTTCTTTTTTTTATATTTATTTCTGTAGACCAGGGATCTCCAACCTTGACGTCTTTAAGACTAGTGGACTTCAACTCCCAGAATTCCTCAGTCAACCATGCTGACTGAAGAATTCTGGGAGTTGAAGTCCACAAGTCTTAAAGTTTTCAGTTTGGAGACTTCTGCTGTCTTATACTGGGATACCTATTCCCAGAATTCTCAACCAAAAACAGCAATTGCTAGCTTTAAATTTTAACAGTCGGAGCTTCTGAACAGTGCTAAGTTGAGGAAAGAGGTTGTATTTTATATGAGTATTCATGTGTATTTCCTTATTGCCTTTTTAAGAGTTCACATGGCAGTTATTTACCCAAGCTTACTATAAATTGCTGTAAAACAAGAACTATTGGGGTAATAAAATTCAAGCAGCATGAAGGAATAACAAGCAGCATAAAGCAATAACAGATTAAGAGATTTTGTTTGATGCTGAAATGCAGAATAGATATAATGCAGGACAGAAGTCTGTAATTGGGGTGCTACCACTGAGAAGACAGTTGGCATACAGTTTGGATTCCTACAAAAGGCCAGATAACAGAATTAGGAGGCTTCAAATATGTGTCCTAAAGCCAGAAAGATGTTAAAGACCCAAGTCAGCTTGGATACTATAGGTAGAATTTCATGTTTCTGACTTGTATTTAGGGAGCTTTACAATATGAAAGTGCCTTTTTTCAACTACAGGCAATCCTATTTATTTAATATCTGAGAGAAGTAGGCACCTCATACTTCTGTGGAGAAAAGCCTTCAGCTTTCTCATGCATGTTGTGAGCCATCAATCCATGCTGTCTGTTCATCTATTTATGAAGATTCCGACTCAGAGGGAAAATCTTTCTTCATGGTTTGTGTTCTGAAAACAAAACAAATTTTAGAGCTGGGATATTTCCCCTTTCAAATCCTAAATCTGTTGCTAGATCCTTCAGTTGCCATGGTGAATGGGTGTAAGCTATCCTTCCAGTTAGGTGAGAGGAGATACCACATGAAGTGAATGCTAATATGTAAGAAACACAAAAGCCTGGTTTTTAACATTGTAGATTTGAAAATAAAAATGACTTTATAATATATCCATTATTAATTAAATATGCAGGAAAATACCTTAGAAGGAAATGACAACAACAAATCAAGCCATTTTCTGTAAATCTCTGATGAAAATAAAATAAAGGATCTAAGAAACTCAGAATCTTGTGTTCTAGTTCATAGTTCTACTCTTTGATTTGAATAAATAACCACAAGAGATATCTAAATGGAGCAAATATCTAGAAAAATCTATAAAACCTTGACAAACAAGCATGGAGAAACAAAAAACACAAAACCTTTTCCCTTGCTTGTCACTTATCTCTTTCTTTTATTTTGGAGGTATATGTTGTCCTTTTCACTTTGCCTGCCAAGGTAATTAAATGAATAATAATGGAACATTTTGTTCCATGTGCTTAAGTTCACACATTAAAATACACAAGTTAATAGCCACAGGGCCACAAAGTCTTCTGTGATCTCGAATCCCAAGACACCTTGCAACTGTTTATTTTGTTTGTGATAGGAAGAAAACCTAAGTTGTCTTTCCCTTTGCTTGCTCTAATCTTTGTGAAACCAAAAGACAGAATTTATGTCCAGCCATGCATCATGTTCTGGACTGTAATTCCAACAGCGCATTCTAAAGGACAATATATTGATTATGAAGAATTACAATGGTAGTTATATCTATGTTTGCTGGAGACATTTTGATTTAAAAACTAATCAAACAATGTTCATGGTAAGCTGTCTGAGATCGATGTCTTAAAAACTATGGGAGAAAGGAGCTCAATCACCCTTGATTATATAGTACAGCCCTAAAAAAGACAGCTTTGGAACATTAGCCAATGAATAAAATTAACCGGTGAATTGGACCAACTCTTTTCATACTCTACATAAATGATCTCTGTGATCATATCAAGAGCAATTGCATTCTCTTAGCTGATAACGTAAAGCTATTCAATACCACAGACAATACTGCTACCCTTCAAAAAGAACTTGACTATGTATCAGAATGGTCAAACAAATGGCAACTTCAAATCTCAACAAATAAATGCTCTGTCCTACATATTGGCAAAAGAAATCAGAAAATAAAATACAGGCTGAATAGTCAAGACCTTGTTGATGATCCAAACTCTGTCAAGGATCTTGGAGTACTCATCTCTAATGACCAAAGTGCTAGAGCCCACTGTAACTACATAGGCAAAAAGGCATTAAGAGTTGTTAACCTAATCTTACATAGCTTTTTCTCTGGTAATATTACACTAATAACTAGAGCATACAAAACATTTGCTAGACCAATACTCGAATACAGCTCATCAGTCTGGAACCCACATTACGTATCTGATATTAACACAGTTGAGAAAGTCCAGAAATATTTCACAAGAAGAGTTCTCCACTCCTCTACTCATTGCAGAATACCTTATGCCACCAGACTTGAAATTCTAGACCTAGAAAACCTACAACTACACTGCCTTCGGTCCGAACTAAGTATAGTATATAAAATCATACATTCTAATGTCCTACCTGTCAATGAATTCTTCAGCTTCAACCATAACAACACTAGAGCAAACAATAGATACAAATTCAAGGTCAATCGCACCAAACTTGATTGCAGGAAATACGACTTCAGCAACAGAGTGGTCAATATCTGGAATACTCTACCTGACTCTTGTGGTTTTTTCCCCAAACCCCAAAAACTTTAACCTTAGACTGTCTACTATTGACCTCACCCCTATCCTAAGAGGTCTGTAGGGGGAGTGCATAAGTGCACCAACATGCCTACTGTCCCTGTCCTATTGTTTCTTTTTTATTTTTTTATTTTTCTTATATGTATCCATGTATTCATAACTATGTTTTTACTTATACCTATTATCTTGTAAGCAATTGACAAATAAAAAAATAAATAAAAAATAAATAAATTCGGGATTCTGCTCTAGCAGTCATATCTCTAATCTCAGGCAATCTATAACTTAGGAGCCAGAAAAAGGCTTCTTCGAGACCCGAATTATATTTGTTCAAATGGGAACAAAATGGGGACCGTATTCCAAGAGCCTCATATAATAATTGTGCAGCAGATATTGCAATGAAATCTTATAATGCTGTGAGGGAATGACCTTGGGAGATAGGAGGGAAAGATGCAGACTGGACAAGCAGCATATAAAAGAGTCTCAGCCCACGGAAGGGAGGATGGCATCAGATATATTTCAACAAGAACCCTATTTTTGCAGACTAAAAGGTAAGGTGGGGAGAAACACTTTTAGACTTGAAAGATTCTGTTAACAATAAAGTCATAACAATATAACAACATAACAAGTCAGAGCAAGTATTCTTAGTTGTGCTTCACATCTGGACTATTTTGCAGAGCTAATATCAATCTAAAACAGGGGTCCCCAAACTCGGCAACTTTAAGACTTGTAGACTTCAACTCCCAGAATTCTCCAGCGAACTACTGGCTGGAGAATTCTGGGAGTTGAAGTCCACAAGTCTTAAAGTTGCCAAGTTTGGAGACCTCTGATCTAAAACATCTCTTTCCATATATAAACTAAACACACAGACACACACACACACACTACATATACTGCATACCCATGTGTATTGGAAATAATGTAGTTTAAAATTAAGTTTTAAAAAAAATCAATCAGAATACAGCTGGAAGGGACCTTGGACGTCTTCTAGTCCAACCCCCTGCTCAAGCAGACTGTACCATTTCATACAGGTGGTTGTCTGGTCTTTTCTTAAAAACCTCCAGTGATGAAGCACCTACAACTTCTGAAGTCAAATGATTCCAGTGGTTGTCTTCACTGTTAGGAAGTCTATCCTTAATTCCAGGTTGATTAGTTTCTATCCATTGTCTCTTGTCTTGAACTTTTGGTGCTTTGGAAAATAAGTTGACCCCCCTCTTCTTTGTAGCAGTCCCTTAAATATTGGAATACTGCTATCATGTCATCCCACGTCCTTCTTTGCTCTATATAAATGTATATAAATGATATAATAAGTCTGTGTACGTATGTCACTGCAGACTACTAGTGAACAGAACATCACCTTGTAATTTAAAATCCAAACTGAAATGTCTAGGAAGCAAGTGTGATACAAATTTAATTTCTCTTCCTCAGATATGAAAAACCATTACTCAATTTTACAGTAAGAATTCAAGAATAGAAGGTACTAGGTACAAATTATTTAAGGGCTTTATTTGATCCTGAAATAAGAGCCCTGGTAATCCCTCCCCTCTTAACATTCTTTATGTTAATTCATTATAGCAAGCTTGACTTACAATGCATATTTTTAACAGAGAACTAAAATAGCAGCGAATAATGAAGGGATTATGGAAAAAAGAAAATATTCAATGTATGCATTGCTTCAATGTATGCCCCAAAACACTAAAGTTGCAAGGACAAACCATTCCATTTTTTTTTTTTTGAGTGTGACATGTATACGTTGAAAACATTTCTGTAATATTTCAGGATACAGTTATATGCTCAATAGTTCTGCGCAAATACTTCTACAGAAAACCACTGTATCAAGTGAGATAGGGACCTACCCATCATGCAATGTTATGTTATTCAGTAGAAATGACCTCATTATTAAGTTGGTTGTGTGGTCCACATAGTACATTCTAATTCCTTGGGAAGATATGCAAACTAGAGAAGATTCCATCCATGCATTGCTGATGCTCCTTAGACCTCAAGGTGTTTGCTTTGTTATGATTAGTATAAGCAATTAAAAATATTGCAAAACAGCCAAGTATTTGGCTGCTATTTGTTGGTACATTTCATACTCATGTCTTTGAAAGGACTTTACTGACTGAAAATAAAGAGAAAGAGATGATCAAAGAACAGAATAGGCACAGGAGATATAGAAACAATTGACTGCATCATGATAATACTACTGGGTGGGCATTTAGCAATTATATGCTCATCTTGATCTTTATATCTCACCCAAAAATAACTGTGGCAGAAGATGAAATTCTGCCTTCTATAGCCTGATACAGTTTAGTATTAGTCAACAGAATTTAATTGGGAGGACAACTGTACACAAATAAAGCAAAAAAATATCTGGCAATCTCACAATGAAGATACATGTGCATCATAGTCCCTGCAATCCGACCTTTGTTTAGAGGGTTCATTAAATAGTACCTGGGTCAGATAAATAGAATTGACCATTCAGTAATGGATTATAATGTTGAGATTCATCAAAGTACATTAAAAGTCTGAGAGAACAACATGAGCAGAATGTCAGAAAATGAAAAATGGCTAGAGATTATTTCCAGATAAGTATGAATAGGATTTCAGTCATGTTGAACTGAATAAACTGATACACTGCTCTGCATTACCCAACCTTGATGTATGTGTATTTGTCCGTATATATTTTCATTTCAGATTTTACCAGCATAAGTATATAATCATTCAGAGCATTCGTCTTTGGGGAAGAGGATCTTTGCATTGGAAATGGCCTTGAGAATCTGCAACTCTGTAAATTCATGTTAACATTTTGTAACTAGGATTTATTATTGGGATGGCTACATCATTACATCCTCTACAGCCTCCAGTCTGTGATGGACCAGCACTGGTCCATGGCATGCCAGAAACCAGGCCACGCAAACAAGCAAATCCCCATCTGCAGGATGCAGGCAGCATGCAAAACCACACTCACTCCACCAGTCCACAGAAAAACCTCTCTCCACAGAACCGGTCCCTGGTGCCCAAAAGGTTGGGGACCACTGCTCTATAGCTAAGAAAGAGTTAATTTATTTCTCCAGATTTGATGAGGAAGGGAGATAATGCTTCTACTGGAAAAAACTGCATATATGAAAGTGGGAGCCTCCTACTTTTCTTTTGCTCTGATTTTACTTCTTAGTGGTATTTGTGAGTAAAATTCAAACACTGTAAAGAAAATCTGGAACAACCAATGTGGCTCTAATTATATAGGAAAAGGATATTTCATAAAAGAGCAGCAGAAGACATGTTCATGTATTTGAACAGACAATATCATATTTCATCTTAATTGTCATCTATTTTGGATTTGGCTATTTGGTTTCTGCTATGAAGCAAGCATTTATGTTTTAGAGCTTCCATTGTTATAAGTTAGGATCAGTTTCGGGAGTTGATACTCATTCTTGCTATGAGCAGAATATTTTTGACCTTGGTCTTTATTATTCTTAATGTGCAATAAATATGGTGCTGAAGAAGTATAGAAAATGCCCTGTTAATATAAATTTCCAGAAAATTATTTTAGAGTATATGCTGAATAACCTCAAATGTATTTGGCATTGCTTGAATTATAAACCATTCTCAAAAATCATGCACAAGCTGGCACTTTTAAACTAAGATCTTGCATCAATTTGGAATTTCTGAGCAGAAAGCATGACACTTAAACATTTTCCATCTTTACCCTCCCTATGTAATCATAAGGTTTTTTGTTAAAGGCAGAGATGTAGGAACTTGAAATGGTGCCTATTGCCAAGAAAGCACAAATCTATCAAAATGAGACCATACTGCACTGAAGCACAGTGCTTCTACTGTTGTATTTATTTTTGCACTGATGAAAAATCTTTTCAAATCTGACATATTGTGCACTTTGAACAACAAAATGACACCCGAAGAATTACCCCCTACTGAAAACACTGCATGGCTGAATTACATTACAATGAAGTAGATCACGGACACCAGTTTAAAATATCTGCTGACCTGGCTTACTGTGGAGAAAGTCTTGGAGGAATTCCTATCTTATCAATCCTTGTAGAGTAGGGAATTATAAATACATTTAATATATAAAGTTTTCTATGAGTTAGTAATAGAAAATTTTAGGCTAAAATAAGAGGTGCATTCCTGGAAGTGCAATATGCCAAACCTTAAGAGATAATGTCGTATTTGCTTCCCTAACAATAATGTAGCTTTGAATGTATATTTAGAAATTAGTCAAAATAATAGATGTTTGTCCATGTTGTATAAGCTTAAGATTGTGCCCCAGTAATTTCTCTAAACATTATTTCCAAGTTAACAAAGTTTGGGTTGAAATTTAAACCATGAGTATGAGACTAAGAATATTTCTGGATTATACATTCTATCATAAATTATCATTAGTTTTGGCTGGAATTGATGGCACTTGGATTCCAATATATGAACAATTACTGGTTCTTTAGCTTTTACATTAATATACAAAGTTTCAACAAGTGACATTATACTGCAACACTGTTTCCATATTTAGTTAATTTGATGAAATACTGCTATTTTAGAGTTGTTACATTCACCCAAAGCTTTCTCACAGTTGTTGTCCAAAATACAATTTTCTCCTCACTTTAAACCATAATTTATGGCTAATTGGATCTTTCTTTACACATTGTTTGTCATGATATACCTAAATGTTGGGAAAATTAAAATCACCATCATACATTTGTTAGCCTTCAAGATGCAAGCCTCTTGTTTTTGTTGCAACTAATACTGTGCTACCAAAGGGTTCAGCAAAGGCTAGTCAATCTGAATGTTTCAAGAAACTCAAGGGTTTTTAATGGTAGTGTTACTGTATTAATGGAATCAATTAGAATCAACAATCGGTATCAGTTGTATGCAAAATCTCCATAGGAAAGTATAAATTCATATCCTGTTCTAAGCTTCTCTTAAGCAACTTTTTTAGTGTTGCAGAATAGAATCCTGGACTAGCTAGACTTCTTGCTAACTGGTTGTATCTATCCCTGTAGAAATAGACATACGTTTATGTGCATTTTATTTATCACATCATGCAATGTTAATAAAAAGTTTTCAAAATATGAGTATTTTTTTCAACAACAAAAAATCCAAAAGAAAGGTAGCTATGTAATAATAATGAATTTCCAAATGAATAAATATATGGCAAATGTGATTCCTGATATACAGAAATTTTACAGGACTTTGGCAGGTCAGTATTAATACTATGAATTGTACACAGAAAATAGCAGATGATCAATTTAGTTTGAAGACATGGGAGATATCCTATTGCAAGGCAAAAATGTAGCAGGTACATCAAGCTGAGCCAGAGGAAAGCACTCTGATTCTTGAGGAGCAAAATAATTGCCATGCATATTCTCAAACATCAGACCTTTGCTTTTCATGTAGTGCAATTTTATTTTGAAAAGGGCATCCATCTGCATTTTGAACAAGGGTTCCTGCAGCTGTCAATGTGTTTGCATTGTACTGATAAGTCCTGTAATTCACTGGAATATCTTTTGCAAATCATTGTTGATCAGTTAAGAACCAAAGAATCAAAAGGAAGTAAGGTTTGCAGTCTATTTTAACAATTATAAATAATTAACAAGGGGAGCCAAATCTGAGTGAAAGCTAAACGGATTCATGGTGGCCACAAAATGCGGTCTATAGAAAGGTTGAAAAAAGAAACATAATTGAGGAAAGAGAAAATGAAAATTGAATATCTTGAACATTGACTTAGGTGACAATTTAGAACCTTGAGTGGCTGGACCACTTCACGCTGCAATGTTTTGTTACAGGTTCACGGACGGTTAAAATGGACATGGAATTGTGACTGAGTTTTGTGGGAGGGAAATGGGAAACTGAAAAGGGACAGTAATGAAAGTGAAAGTTTCAAAATTTCAACAGTACACTGTCTTACGTAATACAAATAAGAGAACACCAAGGGAGCTAAGAAGGTTAAATTATTTGCCAGTATGGTACTTCTTGTTTGCACAACTAAGCTGCCATAATATCAGAAATGATATTAATACAGAACAGTTAACAGAATAAAATTGACAATAATTTTATACATATAATACTGCTGGGTTCTATATCGATCTGCTTCACTTCCCCATGATGTGAATCAAAACCTCTCTCCAACCTTGCACCATATTATCACTGATTACTGTTTAGATTCCCAGGCTAACGCTAGGGGGAGCTGGACACCAGAACTGCACCTATTCCAATGTGGCAGAATCGGTTTGTGTGCTGCAGTTGAGAATCAGATAAAGCCTTTGCAAACCATGTTTGCCCAGGAGAAGAGCATTGGAACTTTGCAAATATTTATAGGAGATGCTTTATCAACATAAACTTTGCCTAGTGTAATTCCTGGAACAGAAAAAGAGAAAAGTGTACATATTACAAAAGTTAAATCATTTGTCTTTGTTTTACTAAATGTCACTTAAATACGCAGAGTTTATTTCCAAAATATAGAAAACACGTCACAATTTATTTTGTAATAAATATTTAGAAAAATAATTACCATGTGCCTAGCTGTTATTAATTAAAGGTCATTGTCATATATCAGGAATTGACTAATGATCGATCACCTATCATTTTTTCTAGTAAAATATATTCCAATTGAGAATTTGTAAGCTCTATCCTATACAGTATTTTCACATTGTTTTTCATGTTTGCATCTGCAAATCAAAGCAATAAAAATCGATATTCTACATAGTGTCAAATGACAGCTTGAGAGCTGCTAAACTGTATTATAGCAGTTATATGCAACTACCAGCATTTTGAAAATGGTCAATAAATTTTTTCCACAAGAATGGGTTTAGTACAGAATCTGTAAAGTGGTCTTAAATTGCAGGGAGGCAGATTCTGGTTGAATGTTAGAAAAATTATCCTGAAGGCAAGAACAGTTATAGAAATTAATTATCCAAAGAGGCAGTGGTCTCTTTCTCTCTCCTTCATTGGATGGCTTCAGGCAGAGGCTGGATGCTTGTCTAGGAAGCTTTAATTTGGATTTCTACAGTCAAGATTCGTATTTTGAACTGCTTGTTTGAATGGCAGGCTAGATTGGAAAGAGGTGCTTTGGAGCTCATAGGAGTAATAATAGATCGCTTGTTAATAACCTATTAAAGCAACCTTGTCTTCTTCCAGTATTGTACAGATTCTACAAGATAGCTTCCACTGCAGACCTATTTTCTTTAAAACAGTGCACAGTAGTCTTATTTAGTCTTTATTTTTGAAATGCAATTATGCAAATTTAAGTAGTGTAGCTCCCTAGATTTTTGGATATGGACAGAGTATATATCCAGTATATAAAAATATATGAATAGTGCAGTAATAAGTTAAGTTGTGAACACCTGCACCAGTATTTCTTTCTGCCTGCCCCCCCAATCTAAATCATCTTCCTATTTGTTTATATATTCTTTGGCAAATATGGGACCCCTGCCCTAAACAGAATTAAAAATAGCCCTTGGAGATTATTTTAATAAAATAAGTGGCCTACAGGAAAGAGATGAGTCACCTTCTATATTTGTTAACTGCATTTTAATTAAAAATAACCCATAGCAGAAATGAACACTAAATACAGGTCTCCAATGTCATACTTAGTTTGGGCCAACTTGGAAAACAGTTTTGGCATAAGAAGCTTGTTACTTATCTGAAGTGCTTCCAGATAGTACTTCCAGCTATTTTATCACCTAAGTCTTGTATTTTTTGGATTGAAATTAAGCACGTCTTGAGTGGCCCATTCTCACAAGATGCTACAGGCACTTCTGTTCTGTAAGTCTCCAATGCTCATCAAAAACCAGAAGCCAATCAGAATGTGATTTCTGCCCAAGTGATTAGCTAAAATGTTTTAGTCAATCAGGAACCAGCTGTTAATGTCTTGCCTTTCTTCTCATCTTCTGCAATAAGACAAATATTTCCCCTTCACTCTGGAAAGGAATAAAAGGAAATAAAATAAAAGTGCTTCATCTGCTCACCATGGGTGCATACTACTGGTATGACAAGGCTATACCCAACCTGTCCCTCCACTGCCAGAAGTCTGGAACTGGGGCTGGTTTCTGTATTTCCTCCAGGTTCACATGTACACACTTTGTAAATTTTCATAATAAAACATAGGCGCTCTTACAGTACTGTGAACTGTTGCAGATGGAAGTCCCAAAATCTAACCTACGATTGCAACAGAGATGGTACTAAACATAGTGGAGAAACTAACCTAATCTTACGTAGCTTTTTCTCTGGTAATATTACACTAATAACTAGAGCATACAAAACATTTGCTAGACCAATACTTGAATACAGCTCATCAGTCTGGAACCCACATTACGTATCTGATATTAACACAGTTGAGAAAGTCCAGAAATATTTCACAAGAAGAGTTCTCCACTCCTCTACTCGTTGCAGAATACCTTATGCCACCAGACTTGAAATTCTAGACCTAGAAAACCTACAACTACGCCGCCTTCGGTCCAATCTAAGTATAGTATATAAAATCATACATTGCAATGTCCTACCCGTCAATGAATACTTCAGCTTCAACCATAACAACACTAGAGCAAACAATAGATACAAACTCACGGTTAATCGCACCAAACTTGATTGCAGGAAATACGACTTCAGCAACAGAATGGTCAATGTCTGGAATACTCTACCTGACTCTTGTGGTTTTTTCCCCCAAACCCCCAAAACTTTAACCTTAGACTGTCTACTATTGACCTCACCCCTTTCCTAAGAGGTCTATAGGGGGCGTGCATAAGTGCACCAAGGTGCCTACTGTCCCTGTGTTTCATTCATATATATATATATATATATATATATATATATATATATATATATATATATATATATATAATATATATATATATCATATTACCATGTATTCATAACTATGTTTTTACTTATACCTATTATCTTGTAAGCAATTGACAAATAAAAATAAATAAATAAAATAAATAAATAAAACTAAACATAGTGGAGAAGATGGAGGGAAAATAGTAATTCATTTCCAAAAAGCTTATCCATGCCACCTGAATACATATGAACCCACCTGAAAATGCCACTAAAGGCAACTATTAATGTAACTGCACTTTGATATGTATACACTGTTTAAGTCAGTAAGAATTCTCTGAAATGGACAAATAAATTAAAATTTGATAGGACCTCATTTGTTGCTTCTTGAAAACTGTTCTTTCTTGTTTTCTGTAATTCCGATACCTATAAGTCAATCTCACTATAAACATGCATGACATCCTTAGTCATTCCTGTATGGAAATACAGTTAATGCATAAAATTTAACATATCCTGCAAATTTTTATTAATCTTAATACTGAAATAGCAAAATGTAAACATATCATGTAACTGATATGAGTTATCCTGTGATTTCTCTTGTAACATTAACTGAAAATCTACACAGCTTCATTTTTTTCTTCCATTCAATTGTGTCTGATTCTCTGAGATTGTTTGGACAGCACAACTTCTATAACATGGAATTTTATTTATGTATTATGCTTTTCACTTACTAGGCAATACCTTAATGACATGGCATAAAAGAGACACACGAGCTGAAATTAGATTGGGTCAACATATCTGTCTAGCTTTTTTGGAAAGAAAATACTCAGGAGCATAACTTAGCATATGAAATGTTTCAAATTCGAGGCCACCATTCTTTGAAAGAAAAGATCCCATGTCTTTCATTCAATGTTTAAAGGACTAAAGAGATACATTTATAAGTTGGTTATCTGTATTACATCTAGATATCTAAACATTGTAGCCATCAGTTTCTATATTATTAAAAACCACAGCTCATAATACTAGAAATTTATAAAACCATTGTGCCTATCTCCCAATCAGTAAGATACCTAAGGACTGAGTAAAATAAGACTTCAATTTCCATGTGAAAGTCTAACCTCTGATTGGTATTATAACACTGGCACAACTGATGCCGTAATTTTATGGACTCCTTTTCAGAAGCACCTCCTATCACACTTGCTGGCCTTTGCTTTGTGTACATGGGCATCAGATTAGGATGTGGCCTACTGCCAGACTATTCTGCTGCAAATCCTTTTGGTGGTGCTGTAGCTGTTCTTGAACACGGGCCATCAAAATAGAAGGAAGATGGAGAGTTGCTGCACTAATAGCAGAAGCATAGTGAATGTTAGTATGAATAGTCTTGGGGGGTATTTGGATGGGGGGTGGGTAGCCATTAACTGCTGCCTTAAATTCACCTGCAGTTTTGTCTTCCTTCAAGAAGAGAGCAAGAACATATTTTGAAAGCTAAAACGAAACTATCCCCCCACCCTCTAATTAGCTACTTTAATAAGAAGTGCACCAGGACAAAAACAGACTCCCTTGTAATCTCCAGCTCCAATTCCACAAACGCCAACACTTCTCTCTATAGTAGAATAAGCCTCAGAATCGGAAGGAATGTCCTCACAATCAAGTTCAGTTAGAAAGGTAAAATCTGTATTACTCCAAAGTGTTACTGCACGGGTACATATAGTGCACAACGTAACACAGTCATAGTTATCAACTACAGTTAACTCGAAAGGTTTTTTTTCCCCTTCTAGCCCTGTGAAAAAGAACTTTCTTCAGTCAAAGTCTGAACTAAGAGAATAGCGCAAAGAGGCTGATTTTCGGCAAAACGAGACGTCGCGCTTTCTGCTTTTCTCTCAGCAAAAGGACTCCGGTCAGACTCTAGCTTTTCTTTTTTTTAGAAAAAAGCAACAACCCGCAAAAGCCAGCAGAGAAAGTTCTCTGCAACTGCGTGCCTTCTGCACTACGAAGTGGCTCGGGGAGAGCTGGGCGGCTGCCTGCATATGAAAGAGCCGCTGGACGCGCCATAGGGTAGAGTTTCGGGGAGAGTGGGTGGGAAAGGGGCGCGCAGGTCCAGATGGGAAGCGGGTCTTCCAGCAACTGATGCCTTAACTCGATGCAAGAGACCCGCCGGAGGCACTCACCCCTGAGGATCCCCGATGCGTCCATCTTCCTTGAAGGGCAAAGGAGGAGAGTTGAGAGATTTCCCCCGCGAGCCCGAACGTCAGCGGTGGGGGATCCTAAAAACGGCGAGAATGAGCCACAGAGTGGCAGGCAATTCCCCAAATCTCCCCCCCCTCTTCCCTCGCCTCTCTTCTCCTCCTCCGTCACCCCCCCTCCTCCTCCCCAGTCGAAAGAAAGCAGGGCACGCCGCGCCGCCGCCGCCGCTGCCAATGCGCCAGGCTGGCGGCGCAGGAGGAGATGACGCAAAGGGCCGTGCGCTCCCCACCAAAAAAGTGCTTCTCCCGGACGAAGATGGCGGCAACTTAGCGCAGGGCCCCAAGATGAGGGTGGCCCCCGGGCGGCAGGAGGCAACCAAATCCGTGCCGCGAGCCGGGAGGGATCGTGGCCGGCGGGAGCTTCAGCGAGAGCCACAGCAACCGCAGCGCAGTGGCACCAAAGCTCTTAGCAGCCGCTGCAGCGGCGGCGGCGGCAGCAGCAGCAGCAGCGAGAGCAGAGCCAGCCGCAGCGAGAGCCACAGCAGCAGAAGCCGCCACCTCCAAAGCGGCAGGAACTGCAGCAGCCTCAGCCCCGGGGCTCCGGCATCTCCCCAGCAGCCCCGGCAACCTGTCGAGCCGCAGCCAGCCCAGCGCCGGGAGCTCGTCTGGGGCTAGCGGGGCGCAGTCCGCGGGGTTCCCGGGTGGCTCTCCAGGGCGCCGGGGTGGGGGGTGGGGGCGGTGGAGCGCGGCATGAGGCGACGGGCGGGAAGCGGGGACCGGCGGGGTTGGCGCCAAAATGGGGGCCTGCGCTCTGACCATGCCCGGGTGACGGGAAAGGCGAGGGAGGCAGGGGACGGCTACCGGCCCGGCCCAGCCCAGCGCGCAGGAGCACCAGCACCATCGCCACCATTCGCACCAACAACGCCGCCGCGGCCACCCCCACCCCCGTCGTCACCCTTCGCTGAGGGGGGGAGCCTGGCGCCCCGCCGCCCAGTGTCCATGCCCGTGGGGCCGTCGAGCCCGGCTGCGGAGCCCCCGTCGCCGTGGAGCCGGCCGGGGCTGCGCGCTCCCGAAATATGAGCAGCCGCCCCACGGGAGGATCCGGCTCGGGCGTGTGCTTCGGCCCGCGGGACACCGACAAGCCCTTCGCCGACTCGGAGCGGGCACAGAAATGGCGCCTGTCGTTGGCCTCCCTGCTCTTCTTCACCGTCCTGCTCTCCGACCACCTGTGGCTCTGCGTTGAGGCCAGGCAAGTCGCCGCCGGGCGCCATCGGGACCGGGAGCGCCGCGCGGAGCCGGGCATGGAGCACGACGTAGGGGGGACGGCCCCCAGCAGCAGCCCCGCGGCACCGGCCAGTGCTGGCCAGTGCTTCAGCTTGCTGGGCGACGCCGAGGTTGCCTGTCGCCGCTTGCAGCCGGGGGGCTCGGCCCAGGCGGAGCTCTACCTTCCCTTTTGTAATTCCTATACGCTGCGCGAGCTCTTCGCCGGGCTTTCTCGGCCGGACACGCTGAACTGCACTGTGGACCGCGGCGGCGACGACGACGACGACGACGGGGGCGCTGGGGAAGGGGATCGGCGCAGCAGGGAAGGATTGGCTTCGCTCCTGCCGCCGCTGCGTCCTGGTTTACCAGAGGTACGATCGACAAGCTCAGGACCGTTACCGAGAGTTCGAGCTTGTGCTCCAGAAATACCTGCAGGCGGAGGAGTACTCGGTGAAATCCGGCCCGGAGGATTGCAAGGTAGGAGCTTCGCTTGCTTTTCGGCGGCGGCGGCTGTGTTTGTTTTTACCCTTCAGCTCTGTGGCTACCGTGCTGGCCTGCGATCTTCGAGGAAGCGCGTGGTCTAGGCGTGAGGGTGGGGGGAGGACGGGCGGAGGGCTATCCTCGGTCTCTTGGGAGGGCAGAGGGAGCTTCCTCCCGAGAACCGCCAGGCACTGTTGATTCCCCTGGCCCGCTTCGCCTGGGGCTGGAATGCGGCTTGGCAGGGAAAAGCGGTGGCGTGCCAGCCAGCGAGCAAGGATCCAAGGTGAAATAACGTGCATGGGCTGAGGCGGGGGGGAAGGGGATAGTTAAGTTGAAGCATAGTTGGAAAGGGGTTTTCCCACGTCGTCCTTACTTGGATTTGCGATTTCGGTTGTTTCCCGGAGTTGGCAAGGAAGAGGCGTCATTCAGAGGTCAGTGAGCCAGAGTGACTGCTTTGCAGAGGAAGTTAATTTTGAAGTTGCTGTGTTTGTGGGGTTGAATAGGTGATAAGAGACTGGATATATATGTTCTTTTGGGTTTTGTGTGCGTGCATTCATCACAGTATCCTGTGTTACCAAAGATAAGGCGCTTGGGTGTTACTTCTTTTCTATACCTCCGGACTGTCAAGAATAAATGGCAGAGAGATAATAGCTGCGTGGTTGGTCAAGTACTTACAGCGTCTCTTTGAAGGACAGTTTTGTCCAAATTCATTGTGAAAGGTCTGCTTGCAGGGTTTAAAGTGTTACCTTTGGGAATCAAAGCTCGGTGATTATCTTGGGAGCACTAGAGAGGATGGTCATAGAGGAAGGGAAGTAGTCCCAGGTGGACTTTATTTTTCTTGGCAGATATATGTCTTCTCTATCAAATCTCTGGAGTTAGGATTAGCTCCAGTTTTATTAATTGCTAATACATTCTGCAGTGATTCTGGGTAGAAAACACTGATGGTGGTAGAATTGTGTCTGCTTTGTCGCTCTGTATACTTGATTATTTTGTCATTCTACTCAAGCCACAATTGCATGTGTAGCAAAACATGTTGTGTTGTGACTGTTGTAGTGAATCTCTTTACAGTTGTGGTCCCAAGTGAATTCATACAGAAATAATTTTCTCTAAAGCTAATGGTATGGTTTTATTTTAAACAAATAAAACTGGCTATGTGATCACTTTCTATAAGAATTGTGTTATGTTTTAAAATACTAAGGCCAGCAATATTATTTTGAAAGAGAAAGATCTGGATGATACCTTAAGAAACCTAAAGCATTTTGTTTTAGGTTTTGTAAAAAAACAAAAAAATGTAAAATATCCTAAAACACTTTTAGATGGAACCAGTTTACTTTCCCCCTGGAAGAGTAATACTTTAGGAAATATTTATTGGTCAAGAAGAGTTTTCTGTTTTTTTAAAAAAGCAACTTATTTTGAAAGTTTGCAATGAGAATGGTATCTTCATAAATAAACTTGCGATTTCCAAACTTCAGGGATATGATGATCAGTTCAGCTTTACACGTGTCTTGGAAGCTTGTTCTTGTGATCAACATAAGCGCTGCTTCATATTTGAGGAAATGGAGGTGCTGAGGTTGTATGTTATTCTGAACTGTAAATTGAATCATACCTACATCCAGTCCTGTGAGATGGAACAGGCCTACAGCGCTGCGGAGGCTCGATGCTGTCCATGGTGCTGAAAGAGCTTAGCTATCCTTGCTTGTACTGTTTTTGTGAAATCAAAGGTATTTTCCGAGTATCTTAAATCACTGAGCACCACCTTTTTGATCATTATGATAACTGAATATAATCAGATGGGTTATAACTGAGTTTTTCTTAGCACATTGGAAGGTAGAAGCCTCACTATCTCAAATATATAACTATGTTTTGATGTTTGTATTGTTTGTACTAAGACTCTTTAATCCTTTAACTCTTTAATTAAAACTTTAGATGGAAATTTTAATGTATCTGCAGATATATAATCATGTATGACAGCTAAGATAAGATAAGTTTTGTTTCAGTTTTGAATATTTAAGATATAGAATTATATATTGAAAAAGCACCTTTGGAATAATTACAGATACTTTTTATTTTATATCTTATTTAGTTGTTGTTTTATGTGCTACTAGTTACCTTTAAATGTGCTTTAAAAAAGATATGTTCTAAACAGCCTCAGAAAACCTATTGAGACAACTGTTCCATAACAGACATGAAAGCATTTATTGCAATTTATAATTTACATTCAGTAACTAAAGCAATGATACTTAATATGCACACGATATCCTATAGCATTTGTTTTTTCTGTCCTTACCTCTTTCTTGTACAAGTAGCCTCAAAGAACAAATGGCTGGCACAGGCAATGTTCTCACTTATCATACTCCTAGAATTGTATTGTTTATTGTAATTGTCAAAGGCTACTTGTTTGACACTATGCTGATATTTTATTATTATAGCATTAAAAATAATTTTTTAAAGAAATGTAATGAAACTATAATAAAAACCATTTTTTCTTTTGGTCACTATCCCATGTATACCTTTGTGCATCATACTAAGGTAATATTTGCAGTTATGTATCACAGTCAGAACATTGTGAGGTTTAACCATGGCTACTGCAGCTTTAGTCATCCACAAATAAGATTTACAAATGATTATTAACTACAGGCAATCCAAAGCTTCTTGGTGTTAGCTGATATGTTAGTTTGAATCGATGGTTTTACATGAAAATAGTAAAACAACAACAATATAAAGTTTTACATTTGAACTGAATACAACATTATTCCATAGGAATAGTGTCAGTATAGTTACAATTCTTTATCCAATTGTATTTGTCATTTTTATGAGTCTGGTTGGATCTCACAGTAACTTGCATGCTGATTTAGTCATGTTTGTTGATGCTATTTTTGGCTACTTTTGAACATGTGTAATTGAGGTTGGACAACTTAATCTCATGCCCTCATGAATTTAGTAAAGTTGAAGCAGGATAACAATTACTTTACAAATATGATAGTGAAAAGTAATTGAATAGAATGCCAATGGCTCTGACATCAGTAGCAAGATGTCATTAGCACTGCTGAGGAAATATATTGCAATTTATCTTAGTATATTTTTCCATGTTGTGTATAAACAAATAACATTTTTTCTTGTTTAACAAAATATAGCTATCTCTTCAGAAAGTTGTCTATACATACTTTTATATTGCAAAGTAAGAAATATGAGCTAGGAATGTAGGGTTAATTTTATTGAGACCTTTGCTCCAATCGCTACATTTAAACCTGTACTCAGGATAACATTGAAGATGGGAATTAAACGTGCTTCTGAAAGTTGCTACATGAGAGGATATGAATAAAATTCATGGAAGCCATGTCTCCATTAAAATATTTTACTGAGGCTTAATATTTGAATGAGGTTGAAATTTATTTATTTTTAAATATGCACAGCATCCCTACTTTCCAGAAGGTCTTGTGGTAGTTTTAATACATAAAATAAACAAGTTAAACAGCACAACCAAGTGAAATAATTTTTTTTCTTATTAACGTGGTATTTTATTGAGCACTGAAGGACAAAAGTTAGAGCTACCTTTTCGATATTAGGTCCTGAATAACCAAAAAGGCAGATATTTTCAGCACCAGTCTGACTTTCAGTCAGAAATCTACCCATACTTGTGAACTCATTCACAATTCCTCCTTCCTAAATTATTCTGCTTAATTTAATGGGTCTCATCCAGATGTTTGGGGATAGTTCCACTTTTTCATTTTCAAGACATACCTAATGGCCATTTTCAGAAATGAAGATCTGTTGTTTTATGTTGTTGTATTATGCCATGTACTGTGCATTGGATTTAGGAGTCTTATGTGTCTCTGGTTTCAGAATATTGAGATTGCTAGTTAAAGGACAGGACTGAAATGAATTCCAGTTGGAGTATTCTCATAACAACTTCATGTCTGGAGGCCTGGGCCTGCCAGAAGGACAGTTTTACACAATGATTTCACATTAGGTACTCAAGGTTACTACTTTCCTTTTGGGCAATTAATCATTGATGAAAACTGTTTCTATTTTGGACAGGAATTTGGGAGAACAATATATGATCCTTCTGAGGGAAATTAGAAAGAAGGCTTCCAAAAAAATAGAATTGACTTAAAACACTTGGAAATAAGCTTAACAATATAAATACATGTAAATACAATTAAAAATAATAAAATATCTGCTTAGGCATGCACACATCTTAAAGGATGTGTTGACAAAAGGAAAAGAGATGAAATCAGAAAAATAAGTAATCCCCAAACAAAGCAAATCTATATCCAAACATGGTAGTTCCACAGGGCTATTAAATCTGTAGTCCAGAATAACCTGCTTGTATATCTGAGTGGAGGCCCTGTGCATTTTCAGTCAGATACTGGCCTTAAGCCAAAGTTTGTGTACTGTTTGGTCAGCTTAATAGCGTGTTTTCACTTCAAAGCTCTCAGGTCTGTCTTTACAGTATAATACTGTAAGTTTATGTGTAGAAAACAGTGCAATGTTACTTAGACCTGTTCTTATATTACCATCTCAGTTACCCATTATTTTACGTTGAAATGAAATATACTGGGAAAACTTCCATGATCAAAATTAATTATAATACTTAACAATTGGAGTCCATCTTGCAGTATATAATAAAATTGATGAGTTGTTGAGCTTTCTCATTTGTAAAAAGTTAGATACCTAATCTCGTTGATACCATCCATCTACCTTATCTATTGTCTTCCCCTTTTATCCCCTTCATTTCATGAATAGTTGTTTTATCTGGTTTATGATTCACTATATCAATTCCCCTCAATATATACATTTTTTCTTGGTGATTTTTGGTTGAATATGACAATACTTTTTTTTCTTTCAAGTTTTTTTTTGTACTCTGATACTCTTAGTAACTTCATATTCATATTCAGAAGTTTGCATCTGCTTTCTCTTTCTCAATATCCAGTTTATACTGACATACCTTACCTTCTTTGAGTCTTCTAATATTTTTGCTCTTAGAAATCTCCTTATCTTATCTTATCTTGCATATGTTTGTCATTGCCATTTCCCCTAGAATTAATATTCCTCTTTGCTTCGTCTAGCACATTGTCCATGTTTATTTATTTAGAGCCAAAGAAAACCAGTCTTACACCTTCACTTTTCAATCAACTGTGAGTTCACTAAGCACATTGATTAACATTACTGTTTTCTTAATACTTTTTACTTTATTAATTTTACTTCTACAATGTGGTATTCTAAATAGCTCATATTTTTTCCTGACTGACAATGGTGTTATCTGCTCATCTCAAATTGTTGATGTTCATCTTTCTGTTTTGATTCCTGATGTCATCAATTCTGATCTTGCTATTTTTTGGAATATATTTACTGTAAAAGTTAAATAGATATAGGGAAATATGCACCACTACTATACCTGCTTCCAGTTCTGTGCACCATTACTTTACCTGTTTCCAATTCTGACCCATTCTGTTCCTTCAATTTCAGTTAGTATCTTTGTGTTCCTTGTAAAGATTTCTCAGAACAGTAATAATAGGTGTTATGGCATATCCATTAGCCATAATACAACAATAACCTAGGAGGGAAGTACTGCAGTTTATTTCAAAGTTCATCCTACTTACATAGGTAATCTGAGATTACTATCAGAATATACTCCTGCTTTAGCTGTCCAAGGTAGTGGTGGGCTTGCTTGATCAAATCCCAAATGGGAGTTTTGACAGTGTTTCTGCTTTGCTCTTTTCCTTTTTCTTGGTAGCACTGACCTGGTTGCTTATTTATTTACCAATATCTATTGTCTATGTCTGCTACCTCATTTCAAATGTGCATTGTAAGTGGTATATTGATACTAAACATGAAAACAATTCCCTTCAATCAGGGACTGAACTTGTTGAAAAGGCAAACTGTGGCTTCTTTTTGATGCAGATCAACTACAGAGTGAAAACTTGTAGAATAATGGATAGTTGAAGGCCTCATCTGGGTTACCCACATTTTTTAAAAAATAATGATAACATTTTGAACAAGTATTTCTCATTTCCATTAGAAAGGCTTGCAAGTAAAAATCATAGACTACTAAAATTATAATTTTTGATGAAAGATTATGCCAGGCATAATGCAGACCATATTTTTGCTCCTCAGCAGATCTCTGAGAAATATATAAATGTGAGAAAGAGAAATTTTACTGCATCTTTGTTGATTTAAGGAAAGTGTATAACGAAGTGAATAGGCTTGAATTATGAAGTGTTTTGCATGAATATGAAGCTGAAGATAGGTTGCTAAGTATTATCATAGTATATGAAATAAAACATGCATGGCGATAAATGAAATGCTTAGAAAATGGTAAGAAGGTAACATGGAAGTATGAATTTGTGATATCCCCTTGTCTGTTTAATGTATTTATGGATAAATGTACAGGTTGCTCCATTATTCTGTTTCACAAATCTGCAGCTGGTAAAAAGTAATTTTGGGTGTGTGCATGGAAGTTTTTGTGTCAATGTTTTGGCTTGGGTTCCCCCTCCCCCCCGCCCACTTTGCAAAGACATGGTGGATGTGTTGTTATACATATATAAAGTATGTGTTTTAAAAATTTGGTTGTTCCTATAATGCAGCGGTCCCTAACTTTTGTGGCTTGGCAGCCTGGCTGGGGTGGAGAGGAGATCAGGCCACGTGAGCATTGGGCTGATGTGTGCACAGCTCAACTTGTGCAAGTTTGACAAAGGAGGTTGTTCCAAAGTGTAATGGTTCTAGGAATGACCTTGATAGATGGGAGGGGAAGATTTATGTCATTGGCTACATTTAATTTGTTTCTACCATGTTTATGGAGATTGTTTTTGGTTTGATCAGCACTGTTTCTTATACACCATGATAGTAAATCACAGTCTTAATTTCCATGGGTATTGATGCAGCAAGTAATATATCCACTGTTGATAAGCTGAGATATGTATCAGATGAATGAGTATTAGAGGTTTCTCTGAAAGCACAGAGTATAGAAAGAGACATTCTGGCAGGCACTCCAATTTTTTGTTTTCTGCTTCACTTTCCTGTTGTCCTGCTGTCTCTTGTGAAGAAATATCATGGGTTCTATAGTTTGGCAGCAAGTCACTAATACGTGTATTTCTGGAACAGAAGTCATCGCTTCATATCATCAAGGACCAGACTCAAATTTTATGGGCCATTGCTTATTGATTCTTAATGAAAAATCTCTTATGACTTTAAGAGATAGAAGAATGTTTTTTTATCTTTTTCAGTTTATTTATTACATTAATATCCCATCTCTTGTTTCAGAATGCAAGATGTCTCATAGCTTATTTGGCCAAGCCTCTCAGGAAACTTCACATATATGAATTAAGCTTTCAATCAAGTTTCCTCCGTTCTGCTTTAGCTCCCCACCTGATACATCACAATCATTTTTTTTTCTTATTGTACCATTTGAGAAACGAAGAATATTAAGATTTTCTTTGAATTAATATTTGGATTTAAAGCAATAGTATGTTAAAGGATTCATTCAGGATACAAATTTGATCCAACTCGTAACTTTGTATAGAATGCTTTGCATGTTTTGGACAATTATGTATTAAAGCAAATAATAAATTACAGATTATAGTGATGAAGCAACTAAACTTTAAGAATGAAACTACAGTACAGACTAGGTTGGCCCCAGTGTTTAATGTTTGCTGCTATCTTTTGCTTATTTAATATTCCAATTTTTTTCACAGCATTACTGCTTTGTCTTTTGATTTTTGACTGTAAATTAAATTTTAAATATTTTATAAATATGCTGTTACAGTTTCATTCTCCAGCATGTCTTTGGGATAATCCACACATATGGGTTGAATCTGCCTTTCTGCCCAGAGACAGAGTCATCAATCTTTGCCACACCTTTTCCTGTTGGGGCAGGAAGCCCCCTAGCCCCAGTCACAACTCAGTCTTGGCCCTATGGAGATGTGGCAAAGGTTGGCTCCAACAATTTCAGCAGAAAGCAGCAGTTTAAAGTGTGGATTCTCCCAAAGGTTTGCAAAAACTCCCTCAAGATATTCAAATCATCATAAACAGGCAGCAATGGAATTTCTGCCTGCTCCGTTTTTCGCAGCCCCCCCTGAACTACCAATTGAAGGCCTAACAGCCCAGGCAGTCAAGGGGGAGCCCCAAAATGATCCCCCACCCCGTGTGTGTGTGTGCTGAAGCTGCGATTGCCCCCAGCGCGTCGTGGAGCTCCCAGGCTTAACTGGATAGCTCCAGAGCAGCCACTTTTGTTTTCAAGGTCTCCAGCTGATTTCTGGGGCAGGCGGCGGCCATTCTGGCCGCATGGCGAGTTGTGCAGGCTATCCAGGAGACTGGTAGGGGTGCCACTGCCATAGCCCAGGGAAGGCTTCCTGGCCTGGAATTCCCCTTGGAGTATCAGGATTGGAGAATTGAGAGAGCTCTCCTCCCTGCAATCTTTGCAGATGATACTAAACTGGCAGGAATAGCTAACACCCAAGAAGATAGGTTCAAAATCCAGATGGATCTTGACAGACTAGAACACTGGGCCATAATCTAACAAAATGAAATTCAATGTAGAGAAATGTAAAGTCTTACACTTAGGCAAGAAAAACCAAAAGTACACATATAGACTGGGTGAAACCAGGCTCAATAGCAGGAACTGTGAGAGGGATCTTGGAGTCTTAGTGGACAACCAGCTAAATATGAGCCAGCAGTGTGCAGCAGCAGCCAAAAAAGCTAATGCAATCCTAAATTGTATTAACAGAGGGATACAATCAAGATCAAGGGAGGTACTAATAACACTCTATAAAGCCTTAGTAAGACCGCACGTAGAGTACTGCATCCAGTTTTGGTTACCACATTATAAAAAGAAGTTGAGACTCTAGAAAAAGTACAGAGAAGAGCAACCAGGATGATTATGGGACTGCAGGCTAAAACATACAATGAACGGTTGCAGGAACTGGGCTTGGCTAGTCTAGTAAAGAGAAGGACAAGGGGAGACATGATAGCAGTCTTCCAATATTTGAGGGGCTGCCACAGGGAGGAAGGGGTCAAGCTATTTTCTAAAGTGCTTGTAGGCCAGACAAGGAATAATGGATGGAAACTGAACAAGGAGAGATTTAACCTGGAAATAAGGAGAAACTTTCCGACAGTGAGAACAATTAACCTTGGAAGTTGTGGGAGCTCCATCACTTGAGACTTTCAAGAAGAGATTGGACTGCCATTTGTCAGAAATGGTGTAGGGTCTCCCGCTTGGGCGGGGGTTGGACTAGGTGACCTACAAGGTCCCTTCCAACTCTGATTATCTGGTATCTGGGCATTATCAGCATGGCTGACTAAGGCAGCATGGAGCCCACGAGTGCAAAACAATCCAAGCAGAGTCTCAGGAAGGCCAGATCTGCAAGTAAGGAGGCTGCTAACAAGGTAAAGGCAAAGGCTCTCTATTCCAGAAAGCCCATAAGAGCAGAAGAAAGGAAGCAAAGAGCATTGGAAAAGCAGTTCTCCAGAGCTCAGAAGCAAGCAGACTGGGAGAGGTATACCCCCCTTCCTCCACCCAGGGCCTGTTAGCCCCCTCCCCCAACAGCCTTTAGCACAGGAGTTGCCCGCAGGGGCCTGGTCACCAGAGGGAGACAGGGAGCAGGGATTTATCCCTCCTGCTGAGGAAATCCAAACTCAGAGATTTCCTTTTGATTGCATGCTTCCTTGTCCTGCAGATTTACAGATCAGAGACAGGACTGGAACACCTGAGGCTACTTTTACTCCAACTGCAGCGGGGAAGCACTCAGCAGATAGGGTGGCCCCAGAATTATCAGAGGATCTTAAGGCCCTTATTGCTCAGCCCAATTCTTCTCCAGGGCCCTGGCCTCCAACATCACTTCTCGTCATTTGCTGTGGCTACGACAGTGGCAAGCAGATGCTAGAACCAAATGGAAAGTGGTCTCTGCCTCCTACATGGGTTCTTCCCTATTTGGAGAGGCCTTAAATCCCTTCATAGTTGAGCATAAAGACAAGAGAAAGGTGTTCTCTCTTACCAGGAGGGCTGATAGGAGGCCTACACTCGTAGGCAGCCATTTCGTTCCTCAGACTCAGGCCAGGAATTCTCGCAATTCCAAAGGTCCTACTAGCCCAGATCAGATTAACCCACAGATAGATTGGGATTTTGAGATAGAAACAAACAACAGTTCAATGTAAACGGGCCTTTCGTGGCATAGGAGGTAGTCCGTACCATCGATCCAAATGACTGCCTTCTTCCCATTGGCGGCTGTCTGGCCCTATTTGCAGACCGATGGGAGATCATCACATCTGATTCCTGGGCCCTGTAAACAGTGCGATTCAGTCTCACCCTGGATTTTCTGTCCACTCCTCCAAGGACCTTTTCCCATTGCCCAACCTCCAAGAACCACATAAGGAGAAAGCTCATGGACATGGCGGTCCAGCATTTGCTGGACATCCAGGCCATTGAGCTGGTACCAGAGGACCAGAGGGGGCATAGGTTTTACTCCATTCTATTTGTGGTTCCCAAGTCCTTGGGGGGTGGGGATGGAGAGCGATCCTGGATCTCAAAAAGCTCAATGCTCATTTAGAATACAAGAGATTCAAGATGCAATCTCTGCAGTCCATCTTGGAGAACTTGGGGGGGGGGGGGCGGCGATCTCCTAACATCCATCGATCTGACGGAGGCCTACCTCCACATCCCCATTTACCCCTCCCATTGGAGGTTTCTCAGGTTCTATTATGCAAGGGGTCATTATCAATACAAGGCCCTGCCATTTGGACAATGTGGTGGCCAAAGTACACATCAATCGCCAGGGAGGGACCCACTCCAGATCCCTCATGTCCGAAACGCAGCAACTGGGAACCTAGGCGGAGGCTCACCTATTGTCAATCAAGGCAGAGCACATATTGGGGATAGCAAATATCCAGGCAGATTACTTAATCAGGACCAGGGTGGACAACTCTGAGTGGCGTCTCCATGCAGATCTGTTCCAAGACATAGCTCAGAGATTTGGGAGGCCAGTACTCAACCTCCTTGTCACTCTAACGAACACCGAACTTCCCTGATTCTACTCCAGATTCCTGTCGCCAGGTGCAGAAGGGGTAAACGCCCTTCACAGCTGCTGGCCCAAGGATCTCCTTTACGCTTTCCTTCCTCTTCCCCTCATACCAGGAGTGATGAGGAAAGTACTTCTGGAACAGGCAGAAATCATCCTCATCGCTCCCCACTGGCCCAGACGGTCGTGGTATGCGGATCTAGTTAGCCTGTCAGTGTCTCGCCCTTGGAGGATCCCTCAAGGCAGGATATCTCTCAGCCAGGGGGTCTTGGAACACCCGGAGCCTCAGTAGCTCCAATTGACCACCTGGCACTTGAGAGGAAGGATAACTTTTCCAGAAATATCATCAAAACAATACAAGCCTCCAGGAGGCCTTTTACAAACAGAATATACGACACTACCTGGAAAGCGTTCCATCAATGGTGCACCAAGAAGGGCACAGACCCGACTGTGGCCTCAGTGCCACAGATCCTGGATTTTCTACAAACAGGGCTCGACAAAGGGTTCTCTCCTAGTACGCAGGTAGCAGCCCTATCCACCGTATTGCACTACGGGAAGAGGAATTCCTTAGCTCATTATCTGGCCGACCGCTCCTTCCTCAAAGGAGCTATCAATCTAAAACCTACAACAGTCCACAGATATCCTTCTTGGAACCTGTCTGCAGTATTACAAGCCCTTACTCAGGACCCGTTTGAATCTCTTCAATCTGTAAGCCTGTGGTTCTTAACGCTCAAAGTTGCCATCTTAGTGGCCCCACATTGGCCCAGCGCATGTCAGAATTGGTAGCTCTTTCCATCAGGGAAGACCTCTGTACATTCCACGACAACAGAGTTGTCCTGTGCCTCGACCCCTCCTTCACCCCAAAGGTAAACTCTCATTTCCACAGGGCTCAGGAAGTCATTCTTCCTGACTTTTGCCCTGCTCCTTCACAAGACAGAAAGCACAGATGGCATAAATTGGATGTTTGGAGGGTTCTTCACAGGTACATTAAACATACATCAACGTAACATAAAACCAAAGCCCTGTTGGTCTCATTTCAGCCATCTTCAATGGGCACTAAAGTCTCCTCTTCAACTATAGGCCGCTGGATCAGGGCTTGTATAGCCAAGGCCTACGAGACCCAGACTCTTCCAACACCCAGACGGGTAACAGCTCACTCAACCTGGGCTATGCAGGTCTCACTTGAGGATATGTGCAGGGTGGCTATGTGGTCCCTCCCCGTCTCCATTCGTAAAGCACTACAGACTGGACACTTACACCTCAGCTGAGGTGGCCTTCGGAAGAAGAGTGCTACAGCAAGTGCATACAGACGGGAGTGCACAAGACCAAACTTCTTCCTGCCCATAGGGACTGGCAGCTTTGGTATGTCCCATATGTGTGGACGAAAGGCATGCTGGAAATAGGCGTTGGCTTACCTGAACACAGTTTCTCTCAGCATGCCTTGGGACAATCCACTCCCATCCTGGCAACCGTCTGGTCCAGTGTCCAGGTGGGAGGCAGAGCCAATGCCACAGGAAGATCATCAAATGGCCGCTCCTTAATTGTGACTGGGGCTAGGGGGCTTCCTGCCCCGACAGGAAGAGGCATGGCAAAGATTGATGACTCAGTCTCTGGGCAGAAAAGCAGATTCAACCCATATGTGTGAATTATCCCAAGGCATGTTGAGCAACTGCGTTCAGGTAAGCCAACACCTATTTCATAAGAATTTTAAACAGGATTTTGCTAATTGAGAATATTGTATGAGTGAATGATTGACAGAATAATCAGCCTTAAGGTATTATTTAAAAACAAACAAAGATAAATAATTACATAGATGTAGGATTTGCATCCATTAATGCTGTTTTGTCATGCCAATTATGCCTGAGAGTGTAAACTTTTCCTTAAAAAGAAGTTAGATGGATGCAGACAGGGACAGCACAAGGAGAAACACAAACACAAATGCAACATAGATGCCCTTCCTTGATTAGACTCAAACAAATATAGAAACAAGATATGAAACTAGCTTGCCCCAATTATATCCTCAAAAACAAAGACAGTGTTATGTTTACTTAAAATGTGACGTTCCTTGGAGAGATAAATATACAGTATAAGCACATAACCACAAGATACTTCATTATACAAAAGGATGGATGCCACCTCTGACCATCACCAGATAGGGTTGGAAAGAATTCCAGAAACAATGTCCTGCATGTGTTTTTCCCCTGCAGTTCTTATTATTATATTAGACTCCGGAAGACGGAAGTAGGGCCAATGTGGTAGGTATGGCAGACAAAATGAGGGGACAATTATCTCAAAGTGGGATCTATGCTAAAGGAAAACACAGCCATCTGATTCCAGGTGATTTGCATTGTCCATTGCATCTTTAAAAATCGCCTTGTGGTCAGATGGATGACAAATTTAATACAAAAATAACAAAATAAATAAACTCCAGTAGTCTTAGCATCATTATTTAGAAGCCAACTTCTGGAGAAGATAACTGCAATGATACTTGGGGATGAAAGGATAGTTGGTGGGAAGGACTGTAGAAGAAAACAAATTAAAAATTGTTTCCTTTCTATGCAGTTATTAGATACCATGCAGAACCTGTTTGTTGAGAATAAATATGGGGAATATATATGGTGGTCTTATCCTAGTGATATTGTTGATGTCATGAAGAGTCAGAAAGCTCTAATCTACTGAATCAGCAAGGTGTCACATGAAAGTCCTAGCTCTAGTATTCTATAGAAAATGCAATACTTATAATGTCATTTCTAGCATAAGAATTCAGTGGCGTTTGTTTTTTTTATTAAGTAGGCATATGTCTAGAAACGTTCTTTAGTACTGCCTTGGAGTACAAACTCATCTATTTGATGCTTCCTGTTCTTTTTGGCTCCAGTTTACCAGCAGCTCTTGTAAAAGGAAAGAAATAAAGAGATGCTGGCAAGCGGGTCAACAATTTGTACTTTAAGCTGGTAAGTTAAATTCTTCCTGTTCCTCAGTTGCTAAAATGGACTGTTTCATCTGTATTTTACCACCCTTTTAATTAACTTTTTATCTAAATCCATTACTTGCTTTGAATCCTGTGCTGCAAATTGCCTAGCTAGTTGAGTTTCTTTCTTTTATTACGTCCACAATTTTTTCCTTTATCCATCAATAGTTCTTGGCATTCTAGAAAAATTGCAGTCCAGGGTAACATTTAATAAACTAACAATAAAATTTTCAGATTAATTATTGATACAAGGTTTTAGATTTTCCAAAACTATACTTTAAAATCATCTTTAAAAATGTTAACAGTAAAAGTAAGATATGGTAAATGCATTCTATATTGATTTTTTTTCTTCAGTTTAAAGCTTTAGAAAATAATGTATTGATGAATTTGCAGCTAAACTCTGTGAGGTTTATTTAGAAACAAGACTTTATATTCAATGTGATCCTCAGATAAATATGCCCCAAGTGGCATCTTAAACTGAAAAACGAGAGATTGCCTATATCATTAATTCAATATAATATTAGTGTAAGCAGGACAGTGATTTTATACTATGATTTACATGCTTATAAAATACATATCAGGTAGTTTTGTAAATAATAATGGGGAATTCTGCCTGATAAGGCTCCAGAAACTTAGCCATGTAAAGAAAACATTTTTAGTTAAAAGCATCCAGTTTTCTGGTTTACTGTCAATGATAGTAATTTACTCTTGTCATATTAAATGGAGTTCCTGCTCTGTGCTGCCACATATAACCTTGATCCTTTCCTTTTAGTCTATTGATTTCTCAGACATTTAATGACAAAATATGATGCATCTCATTTGTTAAGAACCCAATGGAAATATTTATGAAGACACAAGAATGAATTCTTCTCTATCAGATACTTGCATAGACAATGTAGTACAAATGTCAATTCCATTTTATAGAAAGCAGCATTATTAAAAGTAATTCAGAACTCCAATATTAAAAGATTACTTATGAATAGGTACGGTCATCAAAAGTATTCTGTATGAATTATGTATCTTCATGTCTTTCCTATACCACATTCATTTCTAAAAAAGGAACATATTTATTTAACTAATTTATTAAGCTGAAAGACTGCTAATATGGAGTTAGAAGATTAGAATTTCAGTATAATTATCATGGGTGAAATGAAATGTTCTGACAAGATGGCCAAGGTTCTGTGTAAATATCCAATCTCCAGCAATACAATAAGCTTAAAATACCACCAAGAGAAATTGGAAACAATTATCCATCACTCTGAGAACAGGGGAGAAAAATAGATACCTTCTTCAAAGGAAGGAGAAAACATTTGAGAAATCCCACATTCTTTTAAGAAAATGTCAAAAATACATTTTCTTTCAACAGATTGAATGAGAACTGGTAGTAAAATACAGTTTGTATCCTGTGCTAAACCCTTCCTTTCACTTTCTACAAGGTGAGTATGGCAAATGTATATAGAATCTCCCCTAATTTTTTTCTTGGAACGCTCCTGTGACACTAGGTAGAATTGTTATTACTATGATAATAGGTAAGATAATTAGCTGAAAGTTACCTACTGAATTTCATGTGGAATTGAATCTGTGTTGCCTCAGTCCTAATCCAGTACTCCAATTACTATCAGTAGGAGATAGTATATCCTTTTAGTTGTTATCCCAACTTTTCAGTCCGTATCTGAAAGTCCTACGCTAGAGATGCAGAAAACAGCACTGTTTTAAGTTAGCAAATTTGTAAAATATTTATCACCTCAGGACTTGCTTTGCAAATAAGACAGCCAGTTATCAATCAAATCTAAAATGATATGGTTTTTGAATATCCAGATTACACAAAATCATTTGTCTAAGTGCAGTGGCATGAAATGACAACAAATAGAGTGGTATTGTAGGCAAATACAATTTCTTACTTGTCTCAGGTTGTCACATGCAAGCTTTGCACACTGTCACAATTGTGTGATAAGGTCATCTTGTGGGTCATTTGCTCTCCTTGTTCCATGCCCATGTTTGGCTGGTGTGCCAGGTGATTGTTGCAGCAATTTAAATTAACTCTCAAAACTCTTTCAAATAAACACATATTTATTGTTAGGTAAAATGTTTTTCTAATAGATTGTTAATAATTTCTCTTATAATTAGTAAATACAGCTTTTTACATAGCCATATAATCTCTGAACCTTTACTTGTAAATTTGCAAAAATCAACAGATTTTGATGTTTTCTTCTGGAAACCCCTTCATCTTCTTCTGGGTTTGCCTTTTGAGCAATTTTTCCTGATATATTGACCTCTAATATTTGTTTTTCCACTTAATTTGTGTCTTTTGACTTTTTTGCAGGCTTTTGTCATTTTACAATATTAGCATTTATTATTACTATATGTAGCTTTGGGGGGTATTGCTATTGAGAGCATTAGTGTTCGTAACATTCGAAAAGCAGTAACTGATTAAAGAAATACTTTGTAGTGGGCATCTGTGACTTTGGCTCCTGTTGTCAAAGTGACATCAGCATTTTGTTGTTGCATCCCAAACCCTATCCTTTTTGGATGTGTGTGCAAAGTCATGATGTATCTACACAAAGCTTGAGGCTTGTGTTGTGGTGGCATAATATTGGAATAGAATAATGGAATAACAATGGGACCTTGGAGGTCTTTTGGCCCAATTCCTTGCTCAGACAGGATACCCTACACCATTTCAGACAAATGATTGTCCAGTCTCTTCTTAAAAACCTCTAGTGTAGGAGCACCCACAACTTCTGTTTAATTGTTCTAACTGTCAGGAAATTGCTCCTTAGTTCTAGGTTGGTTCTCTGTTTGATTATTTACCATCCATTGCTTCTTGTCCTGCCTTCAGGTCCTTTGGCAAATAGAATATAGAACATAGAATAAAATAGTTGAAAGGGACTTTGGAGCAGGGGTGGGATTCTACCAGTTCGCACCTATTCGCTAGAACCGGTTGTTAACATTCTAAGCAGTTCAGAGAACCGGTTGTTAGAAGAAATTACTGGGCCAATCCTGTAAGGAAGACAGGAAGGAAACGTTCTGGTGTTGCTTACAGAAACTGCTTCTACCCTCCTTTGCTGGTACTTTGCTTGTGTGGAGGGACCATTCAAAGTTACAATGGCACTGAAAAAAGTGACTTATGACCATTTTTCACACTTATGACTATTGCAGCATCCCCACAGTCATGAGAGGCCAGGCGAGGAGATGCATGCCTCGATGTGAGTGATGTTGAGTTGGCCATGCCCAGCCAATAACATGACCACCAAGCCATGTCCACCCAGTCACATTACCACCAAGCCACGCTCACCAACTAATAAGCCACACCCAGAGAACCGGTTGTTAAAAAATTTGAATCCCACCCCTGCTTTGGAGGTGTTCTAGTCTAACCCTCTGCTCAAGTAGGAGACCCTATACCAGAGGTCGCCAATCTTTTGGACCTCAGGGACCACCGAATTCATAATTTTAAATCCCACGGACCAGAGACCCTGGGAAAATCCCCCAAAAAGTCTGCAGGAAAATTCCCCACCCCGTTTTCCTACCAATTGGTCATTCTTTACTTGGGATTGCAGGATACTGTCTCCAGCTTCGTTCTTGGGGGTGTGTGGAGAAAGAAAGAGAGAGAGACTTTTGGCTTCATGCAAGGAAAGCAGCAGAAGTCTTTCTTTCTCTCCCCCAAACTCCGCCAGAAATGTGTTTTTGTGAGACTTGTCGTGCCGGCACAGCCTCTTGGAGCAGGATGCCTTGCAGGGTCCCAAAGACTCATTTCTGGTGGAGTTTGGGGAAGAGAAAGAAAGACTTTTGCTGCCTTCCTTGCGTGCAGCCAAAAGCAGAAGAAGAAAGAAGTGGAAAGAAGCAGCCCGGTGGCCAGGCGAGGCGAGTGGGGTGAGTGGGGCAAGTTTCCCCCTCCCCCCTTTCTCCCCTCCCCTCATTACATTGTGTTGTTCGCAATGCAATCAACCCAAGCCTTGTGTTCCCACGGGCCGTGTGGACAGCACAGCCTTGTGTTCCCACACAGTCTGGATTAATTGCTTTGGGGAGTACTTTGGGGATGACATTTCTCTGTGGACCACCAACATTTTCTTGCGGACCATCAGTGGTCCCTGTCCCACTGTTTGGCGACCACTGCTCCATACCATTTCAAATAATAATATCGCAGACACTTCTAACAATTCCCCCTTCCCCTCCAAACACTGTAATATAAATAAGACTCACTTGCCTTCATCATTTACCTTCATGAGACTTATTGGTTTGATAGTCTCCCTGTGCATGCTGCTGCATTTTATTTTGTTAAATTAAAAAAGGTAATATGAAATTATATCTCTTGAAATATTAGATGGCAATTCTGTTCTTTAAGGGAATGCATTTCCTGAAGAACTCAAGTCTCTGTTTGAAGTAATGGTTCTGCACAAATCTTGTTTCAAGGACAGCACTGTAATTTGAAGTTGATGCAGTGTTATCAGTGCCCATCCTTGTCAAACTGGAAAAATCATTGCAAATTATATCATTCTTTCATATATGAAATTTATCAGGTGAACTTCTCTTACTTTCTGATTTATATTTCAGAATAACATGGCTTATACTCTATTTAAACTGAAGGGCATGGATTAAGCTGATAAGGATTGGCCATGCTAGGTTTTTAATACAAATGAATTGATCATGATGTAGGCATACTTGCACTATACCTTAAGCTACTCCAGTTCTCTACTCATTCCTGCTTGACTTTAAACGGCTTTAAGATACCATTTTGTAGATATTGTTATAATAAGAAATATAAGATATATGTGTTTGTTGATATACATAATAAGACATATAAGATGTAGGTAGTTATAGATGTATAGAATAATGATATATAGAATAAGGTACATAAGTTTTATGTATTTGTCAATGCCAAAATGTCATAAATATGGATGAGATTTGTATTTTTGAAAAATGTCATAAAAACGATTAAAAAAAAAAGAAAAGGAAAAAAAAGAAAGAAAACCTGTCTGGTCTGAGACAGTTTACCAAAAACTTGCAAAGGATTGAATCTGGGCTGCAGGGTACCCCAGCTTCCCACCAGACGATTCCTCTGCTTCTGTGCCTTGTCAATTTCCTGTCCAAGGGAAGCAACTGCCAATTATCACTTTCTGGGCAGATCTTACAGGACAAATATAACTTTGTGTGTGTATCTGTGTCTGTGTGTGCATGTGCACATAAATATATACCCATATAATCAATACAAGTAACACACACACTAAATTGAATTTATACATTCAAACTAAAGCATTAATATGCACATGGATGTAGGTACAACAGCCAGCTTTAAAATAGAAATGTTTTTCGGGACATCTGGTTGGTCATTAGGGTTTTCCAGAAGCAGACAGCAATAACATTTGCTTAGTTCATAGAATATTGTTTTTCAGAACCCAGCATTTTTTAAAATTACTTTTTCTTTCCCTGAGTTACCCTCTTATCCATTTAAAATAAGCCTTGTAGCCTTTCATCATTTCTTGTCACTCAAGCAAGTCTGTGAGAGAAAAATAGTAATAAAAATCCCAAAGGTTTTTGCTGTGTTTTAAACCAGCGACATCACATACAACAACTTAAGGTTTTAATTACTGCATTATTGCAAGAGACTGTTCAAGGTAGCTCTCAAAGACTTTAGAGCTATGACAACCATTGAATTGATTGAGAAGGTTCCCTAACTTTGACAATCAACTTTGTGCAGGGTTGGCTTAAAAAAAAGGTAACAGCAGCAGATACAACAGATGGGACTTGAAAACACTTGAAAGAAAGAAACAGGGAAATATTACTTTGAAAGCAGAGCAGGGAAGTGCAGCTGAAGGTGAGTTTTGCAATGGGTGAGAGTATGTGTTGCTGCCAAAATGATTGCTGGACTGTGCTGATGTTGGGACAATCTGGCAGTGTGGATAAGTCCCTATTTATATATGCCAGTGCATACTTATGAAGAAAAAAACGTGGAATGAACACATCTAGGAATGACAGTTAATGCACGCAAGAAAGATAGGAACGAGTTTTAGTGTAACAGAAGACTAAACATGTATTTTGGGTTTTGTGTGTACACACACACACACACACACACACACACACACACCTTTCAAAGAAATCAGGGGAGCTTTCCAAAGGACATAATTACTTTAGCCCTTCAAGGAGTGGTTCCTCATTCATGCTTACATCCTTTATGAGCTGCCCTTTGAAAATGTTTTGCAGTACTACCTATTAATATTTAGATCTCTGCCACAGAAGGCATCATCTGCTTTCTTTTTCCAGAACAAATCTTTGTAAATGAAAGGACAAGAATAACATTTCCTTGACCTCCTGGTTGCATAGGAACAAAGGAAAGGGAACTAAATAAAAGGTTATTAAGAAATCCAATAATAAGACATAATTTAAGTTCACTGTATTACAGCTAAATCATTTTGAACAGATTCCTTGCTTGGAACTGTTCTATCTTAGTTGGAGTTCAAAATACTAGTTTATACATGTAGCAAATCTAGAGATAGCAGAAAAAAAATGGAAGTGCCTGTGGAAATAGAATTTATTTACGAATAATGAATTTGGCAGCTAGTAATGTCTGACTTATTGAGTTTCTTCCACATCTTCTTGTTTGTTTGGATATTTTGCAATCTTTAAGGGGGAAAACAAGAGTGAAGAATAAGAAGAAAAGTAAGGAGGTAAAGGTAACCCAGTTCCTGTGGATTTTACTTTTCTTGTTGCTGACTACAGGGAGTGGTGCTCATCTATGGTTCAAGGACATTGAGCCAGAGCTGTCAGAAGACATTTCTGCAGTCATGTGGCCAGCATGATGTCATGGAACACTGTTACCTTCTCACCAAAGTGGTACCTATTAATCTATTTGCATTTGCATGTTTTCAAACTGCTAGGTGGGCAGGAGCTGGGGTGAGGATGGGAGCTCATCCTGTCACATAGTGCTCGGATCTCGAACCTGGGCTGACGGTTTTCTAGTCAACAAGCCCAGAGTCTGAGCCACCACACATCCCTAATTAAAAAAGGAGGACTAAATGCCTATAATCACAAAATCAAATTTTGATATCAAAGCCTCAAGAGAACTCTAAAGAACTTGGTAGGTAAATTGAACAGAGCTGGTGCAGTTGAAATATATATCTTGCCACAACTATTTTGTGGAATTACACTAGAAATGATTACATATGTGTATGGTGAGGTGATAACTTTTAATTGGAATTACTTATTGCATGCAAACTAGCACCTTTATGATATGGTGAAATGACCTACATATGGACATTTTGGCTAATTCTCAGGACAAAAATTTCTGTTTCACTGCATAATTGAGTGAGACTTTCAGGAATTTGTCTATGGAGATACTTAATCATCCATGTCATAATTGTCCCAAAGGAGCTTTTCAAAAGATAACTGGACTTCTTAGTTTTTTTCCCCTTGAAAACTTTTTGCTTCTCATCCAAGAAGCTTCTTTAGTTCTGGGTGAATTGTAGGGAATGGAAGGATTTATATTCCCTTAGCAGTCATCTGGTTGTTAGAACTCTGAAGGTTGGTTATTAGCTCTCTGTGAGATGTTGAGGCCACTTGGGGATTTATCTGAGTCCTCAGTGTCACCTGAATCACAGTGCAAATGGGGGTGGAACCTTCTTGGGACAGCTGAAAGGCCTATGTTGTACATAGGAGATAGGTGGTGCTGTATCCCTTCCCTTCTGTTAAGAGGGGTCTGTTCAATTTTAATATAGATGGTCTCCTTGACTCTTTCTTCAAACCAGTGGTCCTCTCTGCCTACAATGTGGACTTTTAGGAATTGCAACAAATAAACAGACTTTTTGTCTCCTGTGTGACATGAAAGTGTTTTGAGTTGCTATTTTTGTGGTTTTGTGTTACTCAGATTGCACACTGCCAGTGATAAATGCAAGGGGAGCTATCCATTTTAGTGGACACACACACACACACACACACACACACACATATATAAATAAAAAACCCGAATAACCAAAGATCGATCTATCTATCTATCTATCTATCTATCTATCTATCTATCTATCTATCTATCTATCTATCTATCTATCTATCTATCTATCTTTGGTTATTCAGGTTTTATATATATATATATATATATATATATATATATATATATATATATATATATATATATATATATATATATATATATATATACACAGTCCATTTCCTATTTTTAAAGACATCTTTCTCCAGCTGAGTCATCTTCATACATGTATAGCTTCTTCCAGTAGTAGCTTTCCTACATGTACAGTGTGGGTTTATGTGCAAGTATAGTTGGATAATCCAAGGTTTTCCATATATTTGTCCAAGGTTACTTGTCTGGCACTAACACAAATATACTTCCTTAATTATTGGCAAGTTCTACGTAACTAGCAAACCAAACAAATCCTCAAGAACCACACAGATTTGGTAAAGGCATCTTTAATACTTGTGTGGGATCAAAACATTGAAAAATGCGAGAATAAAATTCTAGGCCATTTCAGATAGAGTCTCTTGGAAAGTGTCCCCCCTGCAGCTCCAATTAAACTACAGCCCTCCCCTGCTTACTTTTAACAGTTATTCAATCAAGAATAATTTCATTAGGACTCTTTTATTTCTCCTAAGCCGTTTCTATTTCTATTTTGCTCTTCTGACATCTACTTCAGTCATTCAGTTCATCTGGATTTAATACTTTTTCTTAATGTTAGAATTGGCAGTATAAATATAGATTCAAATGATACCTTTCAGTAGATAACTATTACAAGTTTTTAAACTCATTCCCAACAATACTGTACTCAGTCATATGAGTAATTCTCTGCCTATTATAGGTAGACCTTGATTTACACTCATTTAATGATCTTTTGAAGTTGTGGCACTGAATAACTGACATATGATCATTTTTCACATTTATGATCATTGCAGCATCCCCATAGTCACATAATCAAAACTTGGACACTTGACAACCAACAAATATTTATGACAGTTGCAGTGTCCTGGGGTCATGAAATTACCTTTTGCCACCTTCTGATAAGCAAAGTCAATGGAGAAGCTAGATTTGCTTAACAACCATGTTAGTAACTTAATAACTGCATGGATTCACGTAAACAACTGTTTCAAGCAAGATGATAAAATGCTGGCAAAATTCATTTAACAAATGTCTTGCTTAGTAATGGAAATTTTGGGCTCAATTGTGGTTATAAGTTGAGGGCTACCTAAAACAAAATTAATCTTGAACTTTGGCCATTTTACTATTGATTTCTTAGCTTTTAGTACAGAGAGTGCAGTTTATACTTTGATCTATGATTGGGACTGAGTTGCTTTTTGTTTCCTCTATTAAGAGCAAATGGAGATGTGTGAACTGAAAAGTCACAGAGCTGGAATCATTCAAGCTCCTCAGATAAAACTATTTAACGGCAGCAGCTGAAAGCTTATTTCATCATAGCTAAATGAGCATTTAGAACCCACCACTCTCTCACTTATGATGCAAAACTGTTTTTTTAAATAAGATATCTAAATAAAAATCACAGACCAACTGAGCAGTGCAATTTATATTTTAGTGATAGTTGTTTAACATGTTTGGCATCTTCTGTTGACGTTGCTTTTTAGGGAATATTTGCAAGGAAATGCTTAATTACATATGGATAAAGCATTTAACCGCAGTTTATTGTCAATTTCTGAATGATTACGCTGTTTCAATGTCCTGTGAATTTATTCTGCTGGCCATGGTCTCATAAATAGCCAAACCAATCATTCCCTAACCCTCTGCTCCTTTGCATATACCCTGACCGCTTTTCTGGTTTTGCTGTAGGTCCTCTTTTCTAATTGCTGACCGTAGTGGGTGGTCCAATTTCCAATTACAGAAATTCCTTTTTTCTTCAGGCATCTGTGAACCAGTTGGAAAAAGAATTTCCTTTCCTAGGAGAGGTGCCATCAGGATTCCTGAATATAGCTTGCAGTAGTCATTTCCTAACATTCTGCAAAATGGGGATATGCCAAACTGTTACGTGTTTCTGTGAATTTTTTAAAATTCATACATTAATTTGAAATCATGAGGACATACTTTGTGTTTAAGTATGTTTGGGCTTCATTTCTTTCTTTCTATTCCTCAATAATTTGAAGACTCCCCTAAAGTAGAATAGAATAACAGAATTGGAAGGGACCTTGGAGGTCTTCTAGTCCAACCCCCTGCTTAGGCAGGAAACCCTACACCACTTCAGGCAAAATGGTTATCCAATCTCTTCTTAAAAACTTCCAATGTTGGAGCATTCACAACTTCTGGAGGCTAGTTGTTCCACTGATTAATTGTTCTCACTGTCAGGTAATTTCTCCTTAGTTCTATGTTGCTTCTCTCCTTGATTAGTTTCCATCCATTGGTTCTTGTCCTGCCCTCAGATGCTTTGGAGAATAGCTTGACTTCCTCTTCTTTGTGGCAACCCCTGAGATATTGGAACACCGCTATCATGTCACCCCTAGTCCTTCTTTTCATTAAACTAGGCATACCCAGTTCCTGCAACTGTTCTTCCTATGTTTTAGCCTCCAGTCCCCTAATCATCTTTGTTGCTTTTCTCTTTACTCTTCCTAGAGTCTCAATATCTTTTCTTCTTCTTCGCATTGTGATGACCAAAAGTAGATGCATATTCCAAGTGTGGCCATTATAAAGTGGTGTTAACACTATAAGTACCTCATCACAGCCTTTTTCATAATTGTAAATTGTTGATGCATCCAATGCCAGTTTTTCTTATTTGCAAAAATTTTGCCTTTTTAACACACCTTCACATACAGTGATGGGCAGCATAATCATGACTTGGGTCCTGCAAAGTATCGTATTTCTTTTCTATATTTCTACTCTTAAGTTTATTTCCATATTCATGTGTATGTTGCCTGGTAATTAAGTAGATTGGCAGTATCTACAAGTTGTTGACAAACATTTGTTTTATATACTGTAAGAATGTATGTCAACTCATTTTCATAGAAGGTTAATTAAGTAAAGCAACCATATTTGTATAACTGATTGAATCTGACAGATCTGGATCATGGAATTAGCCTACATTTCACTTTCCAGGAAATGTAAACAATGTATTTTTAATTTGCTACTAATGATGTTAGTCTGCTATCTATCATCAGTACCAAAACAAAATCAGACTTCTTATTGTAGATGTTATCCAGAATTCTGTCACATCTGGATTACATAAAGGATGAAACCTTTGATGATTTGATATGTTTTAAAGTATAAACATGTTGTGTTTATTATGCATAAGAAAAAATATTTTGTCTAACAATAAGTTATCATCGGTGACATTTTAGTATTAAGGCATAATGTTTAAATCAGTTGATTTAATAAAAGAAAAAAAATACCTAGAAAATAAAGCATGTAAACTTGTACTTGTAGAATCCTTGGTGCATTTAGACTTTGCAATACACATTTCTCCAGCATGCCTGTGGGAGAATCCACACATAATGGGTTGAATTTGCCTTTCTGCCCAGCTCCATCAGCGCTGAGCCATCAATCTTTGCCACACCTCTTCCTGTCAGGGCAGGAAGCCCATTAGCCCCAGTCACGACTCAGTCTTGGCAAAGGTTGGCTTCAGAGATACTTTGGAAAAGCAGCATTCTTCATTGTGTAGATTCTCCAAAAGGTTTGAAAAACAGAAGGCAGGCAACAATTGGATTCAAAGCCTGCTCTTCGCCCTGCTTATTGCGCAGCTTCCCCTGAATCACCAATAAGGGCCCAACAGCCAGGCATAGAGGAGACAGCTCTTCATTAATTTCCCCTTAGGGAGCGCGCTGAAGAGCCACACCCGCAAAATCCTCCTGCACACTTGGATGCCCAGACTTGCCTGGGTAACTCCGGTAGGACCGTTTTTCACTTTACTGCCCCACAGCTGATCATTGGGGCTAGTGGCTGCCATTTTGGAAGCGACGGCATGGTGAGTTGTGCAGGCTACCCCAGGAAACTGGTATTGCCATCACTGCCACAACCTAGGGGAGAAGACCTGGGACAAGGACTACCCCTAATTGGAGGATTAAGGTGGATTGAGCTATTAGTCTGTCCTCTCAGGGCAGTCTCAGGCCTCAAGCTACATGATGGTGATTACACAGCAGATAGCGTGGAGCCCAAGCATGCTAAGAAGTCCTCCAGGAAGACTAGATCTGCAAGCAAGGATGCGGCAGATGAAATAAGGGCAAAAGCCATCTACTCCAGAAAACCTACCAGGACAAAAGAAAGGGAGCTTTCCAGAGCTGAGAAGCAAGCTGTGCAGGAGATGTATTCCCCCTCCCCTCAGCCAGAGGCTACAGTTCCCACCCTCAGCCATTGCAACAAGCCTTGCCTGCAATTCAAAGGGCTTGGTCACCAGAGGGGGATAGTGAGCAAGTTTATCCACCCTCAGCAGGGGAAATTCAAACCAAGGCCTTTCCCTTTGCATGTTTAGCCCCTGATCCTGTAGAATCACAGTCAAGGGATACCCCCACTTCTGCAGATCTTTGCCCACCTGACCCAGGGGGACCTGGTTTATCTGAGGAGGTTAAGGCCCTCATAGCCCAGGCCATTTCCCATGGGGTAGCCTCCACCCTGTAGGGAAGGAGCCATCTTCCCTCCTTGGGATCTGAGCCTCCGTTGCAGGCCATATGCAATACCAGGTTCCTATGGAGGCCCTAAGACACCAAAGAGAAGAGTCTCCCACCTGCTCTCTTCGAAATAAGGCATCTTTGCTAGAGGAGGAAGATCAAAGAGAACAGGGGTTCTCAGAAGATGAGGACCTGGTCCCTGACCCTCCCGCATTTACTGGACTCTTTAGTCCAGCCCTTTTAAAGTACTTATTACATAAGGCCGGAACCACTGCTCAGATAGGCACAGAACCTTCCCCTTCAGCAGTGCCATCTGACAACCAGGGCCCAAACAGTAAAGTATTCTTTGAGCCCACTCCTATACAACAAGACATACCTTGCCCCAAGCTGTTCCTAGATGTAGTGCAAAGAGAATGGTTATAACCAGGCACATTTCCCACCCCGGGTGGTAATGATAATTTTTTTTTTAAATATGACTCCCCTTCTTGCTGAGGCACTTCAATTGCCTGCATTAGATGAACCATTGGCCTCCTTGGTCTCTCCCACCGCTTTATCAGGAGACATAGTGGAGGCCCTCAAGGCAGAGGATAGGAAGGCGAAACTAAACTTCTGCAGAACACACCAGGACAATGCATGGGCCGCAAAAGCAGCAGCAACCACATCTTTCTTTACCAGAACATCCCTTCTTTGGCTTCAACAATTACAGGCCAAGGTTCCCCCGGAGGAGATGCGGATGCACCAGGACATTAATAAACCGGTAGCAGCCTCTGAATTTGCAGAGATTCCTCCTTACATGTAGCCCATTTTTCTTCCAGGGCACTGGCCTCCAACATTACCTCTCACCACCTGCTATGGCTCAGATAGTGGCAGGAGGATGCCAGAACAAAATGGAGGCTTGCCTCTGCTCCATATTCAGGTACTTCTCTCTTTGGAGATGTATTAAATCCATTCCTGGTAGAAATTAAGGAAAAGCACAAGGTCTTTTCCACCCTTACCAGGAGAGCAGATAGAAGGGCCTCTCCCTATACCTGTAGGCAGCCCTTTCGTCTGACAGAGGCAGGACAGGAATTTTCACAATTGCAGAGAACCTACAAGCCTAGATCCAAGCAACCACCAGACAAGTCAGGTTTTCGGGACAGGGCTAGGCATCAGTTCCAATCCAAGCACACCTTTCATGGCTCGGGATGCTGCCCCTTTCACAGCTCCAAATGACTGCCGGAACTTTCCTCCCACCAGTAGCCACCTGGCCCTATTTGCAGACAGGTGGGAGAATATCACATCTGATTCATGAGCTGTGAGAATCATATGATTCAGCCTCTCTCTGGACTTTCTCTCCACACCCCCGCGGACATTCATCCATTGCCCCACCTCCAAGAACCTCTTTTGAAGAGGACTTATGAACAAGGCAGTCCAGCACTTGCTGGACGTTCAGACCATCAAACCGGAGGACCAGAGGGGGGACATGGTTTCTATTGCATTCTCTTCATAGGTCTGAAGGTCTTGGGGTGGGAGTGGGGTGGAGGGTAATTCTGGATCTCAAGAAATTAAATGTACACCTAGTGTACAACAGATTCAAGATGCAATCTCTGCAGTCAATTTTGGAGGGCATAAGGGGGGGCTGACTCCTGACATCCATAGATTTGACGGAGACTTACCTCCACATTTCCATCTTTCCCTCCCATTGGAGGTTCCTCAGGTTCTATTATGCTGGGCCCTGCCATTCGGCCTATTGTTGGCTCTCAGAACCTTTACAAAGGTGCTGGATGCACTGGATGCACACCCCAGAACAATCCCGGTGCGAGTCCAGTGCTAACTGGATGATATCATCATCCAGTCCAGTTCCAGCCAACAGGCACAGGCTGACTTGGGGACCACAATCCGTGTTCTTCAGGAACACGGGTTCTCCATCAACTTTCAAAAAAGTCAGTTACTAGCATCCACCTGCCTGTTACACTTGGGCATGGTATTAGACACCTGTCTGTGCCAAGCTTACCTGTCCTAGGAGCGCCAAGACAGCATCAAGTCTTTGATCAGTCAGATCAGAGCGGAATGAGTGGTTCTTTTGGTGGTATTGTCCAAACTCCTGGGAAAAAATGATATCGTGCATAGCCATAGTTCCCTGGGCGCATTTCTCCTACCATTCCAAAGGGCAGGGACCAGCATGTCCAATGTCAAGGTTCAGGTTCCCTTAGATACCCTCAGGTCACTCAGATGGTTGGTTTCCCATGTGTGTGGATTCTTCCATGGGCGTGCTGGAGAATAGGCACTGTCTTACCTGAACACAGTTTCTCAGCATGCCTTGGGAGAATCCACTGGAAACCGTCTGGTCCAGTGTCCAGGTGGGGAGCAAAGCCAATGCCACAAAGAAGATGATTCATCGTGACTGGGGCCTGGGGGCTTCCTGGCCTGACAGGAAGAGGCGTGGCAAAGATTGATGACTCAATTTCTGGGCAGAAAGGCAGATTCAACCCGTATATGTGGATTATCCCAAGGCATGCTGAGAAACTGCGTTCAGGTAAGACAACACCTATTCTATACTCCTTCAAATGTTTGTTCAAATACAAAAGGTGAATATTTCAAATCATTGTGTAATCTATGCAAATAGAACTCATTTCAATTTTGTGGTATTGGTGTTTTTTTCAACATTAAGTGGAAAAACTTTTGCAACAAAATTAATATGTGAAATAATTTCTATTCAAAAGAAAGCCATTATATTAAACTATCGGAGAGCATTTCATTATCTAATATTTTATAATATTGTAAAATTTAGTTTGGAGTTTAATTTATTAATTTAAATATTTTAAGGATATCTGGATTTTTCCTACTTCTAAAACCATGAGTCAGAACCTGCACCAACTGCTCAGTTAGTGTTAGCTTCCAGATTTGAGCTGAAGTTGGGAGCAGTTAGTCACACATAAAAATGCATGGGAATGGATGCACATCCTTATGTCACCTTGGAGATGTCAAACGCATCTTTTTCAGCTTTAATGCATCCATTTGTAGCTGCTAGGCTATGTAAATATGCATGATTGCTTTAATAATAAATTCTTCTACATTCCATCCATTGTTTTATGATATTATTTTGTTCATGCTATAAATATAGATTTTCTGTACATTGTCCTTGTAGTTTTCTAATTGCTTAATTGGTATCTGATTAGCTATTTGACAAAGCAGATAGGCTTTCCTGTTTTGTGGGGGAGGGGGCGACTGGGCAGAATAGATTTGAGAGATGTTTGTGACATGTGGGTGTCATGGCCCCACTGGAGGAGGAGGAGTTGGAACTGGGACTGTGATAGGGATGGCATGTCTCCCTTGGCAGGTTTGGAAAGGCCAGGGACTGAGGATGATGCTATCTTGGGCTGCTCAGCCATTGGGGGAGGTGATTGACCAGATGGAGAGCAGACACAGGGGAGGATCAGCTGCTGACAGGCAGTGGTGCTGAGAGGTAGCAGATCTCCTCTGATGAGCAATAGCTGCCTGCTGCCTACTCCACTTGATCCAAGGGCAAGGAGAGCGGAGCGTCAGCAGCCCAGAGAAGGAGAGAGGGACCTCCTCAGGAGGAGGTTAGCCTATTCCTCCTCACAAGGAACATTTGGAGTGGAGAAACTTAAGGAGCAGCCGTGGGGAATTAATCTTTGCCAGGAACAATTGTTTGCTTTGGCTTACACTCCCCCAGCTTTGACTTGACTGTTGCTGTTTGTCTTGCCTCTATTGGAAGATGGCTCTTTCCCTTTGGTCTTGGACCGAGCCCTTCTCTTGTGGACTACTTTTGGCTTTTGCTTCACTGTGCCCTTGAAACTTCTTCTTGTATTGGAAGACTGCCATTGTCTTGTGCCTGGATTCTGCCTTGTGCACGTGGAACCCTGGGTGTTGCCCCGTGAGAGTGCTCCTACTCTGTAGGGTTCACTTGTACTATAGGGGCTTGTACTATAGTGTTTGGGGGATTGAGTGTGGCTGCCTTCAGGGTAGCATAGGGGTGGAGCCTTAATGTTCATTGGAGGGCTGTTTGTTGGAGCACTTGTTGAGAAAAAATAAAGGACTCTCTAGAGGCCTGCCTTGCCATGTCCACGTGATCATAACAGTGGATAACAAGATGTTCACATGCGCTCTAGGGCAGTGGTCACCAACCAGTGGGCCAGGGACCACTGGTGGTCCATGAGAAAATTTTGGTGGTCCTCAGAGAAATGTCCCCCCAAAGCAATTAATCCAGGCTGCATGGAAACACAAGGCTGCGCCACCCACATGGCTCGCCCACCCGCTGGCCCCAACTCTTCAGCCAAGCGCAAACCTTACCTTGAGTAGAGCATGCGAGCTGGAACTGGAAGGTAAGACCAACGGCAGGGGAGGAAAACCCGCCCCGGGGTGGCTTGCTGACATTGGTGGGAAAGTTGGTCCCATATTCCAGAGCTGCAGTAATCACAAAACTGGCCCTATGGTCATTCTGGAGCAGCTCCTCTGGTCCATGGCAGGCAGGTGCACCCAGATGGAGGAGCAGCTGCTCCGGGGTGACCAAAGGGCCAGTCCTGTGACTACTGCAGCTCTGGAATATGGGACTGACTGTCCCACCAATGTCAGCAAGCCACCATTCAAAGTCAAAATTCATATTAGTGGTCAGCGGGGTTTAAAATTATGAGTTTGGTGGTCCCTGAGGTCCAAAAGGTTGGCGACCCCTGCTCTATGGCATAAAAAGTAAGGGAGAAAATAGTAGTACAACAAGGTCTGTATTTATTTATTGAAGAAGAATGGTAGCATTCTAGTTTCACCAGTGGTGGGATTTAAAAACTTTTACCACCGGTTCAGTGTGCATGGCTTGACGGGCATGCTTTGCGCATGTGCACACACTTTGCGCGGGCGCAGAGGCATTTGTGCAGGCGCAGAGGCGTTCCAACTCACCTCCTGCAAGCCTGCACTCTCCCAGTCGCTTCAGCAGCTGCTGCGCAACACTCTGCTGTGCCACACAAAGCAGCTGCGCTTCAAAAGCAGAAGATAAAAGGTGAGTATGGGAGCCCGGTCGGCGGGCGGGCCCAACAACAGAGTGGTGGAGAGAACCTGTTCAGTCTCCACTGCTCATCGCTGCTACTGGCAGAACCAGACTGAACCAGTAGCATACCACCGCTGAGTTTCATCTGCTTTTGCTCAAGTCATTACCAACCCTATCGCACTCATATGGCTTCCATTTGCAACTCTCCTTCATACAGTTCCTATCCTGGAATCTTAAACAACTTAATTCTCTTTTGGGTCAAATTGCAATACATCTATGTCATTTACTTGGCAATAATACAAAGGTGGTTTGTCATTGACTTCTTCCAGAATGACTTTTTTAAAAAAAACTTTCTAATTTAGGTAATAGTCTCCCATCTAAATGCTAACCAGACACAGCCCTTCTTTAGCTTGTAGCCAGCCAGATGCTGCTCTCATTTGAGACCAACTAGAGTAGGATTTCTCAACTATAGTAACTTTAAAATTGGTTGTGGAATTCTGGGAGTTGAAGTCCACAAGTCTTAAACTTGCCAAATTTGAAGACCCTTGTACTAGAGTGTAGGCTGCAAAGGAGAACAGCAGCCCTACATTTTAGGTACAGTAGAGAATGTCTAGAATAATAGGTTTCTGTAAATTTAACTTGCATTCTTATAGAAAGAATAGCTGCAAACAGTGAATTTATTTTCCAAAGCAACTATGAAATATTCCTTCTGTTTTTCTTACTCACATTTTCTCTTTTTTCTTATTCTCATTTCCCCTGTCCTAGTCTTGTGCTTTTCTTCTTCTTATAAGTAATAATATTACTTATAGTTAAGAAAGGTAGATTCAAGGGCGATAGTGTCATTGATATGACAAATGGATCTGTCCTGTTTTACCTCCATAGTTACAGGATTTTAGAGCAAAATGATTCCAAAATTCTGCTTGGACTAAATTGGAAAAAGTGTGAATTCTTCTGTTAAAAAATGGAAGCAGTTGCATTCCTTTTTCTCTGTCAATCTGAAGGTTTAAAAAACTACCCACTACTTCATTCTTCCAAATCTTAGCTGTCTTCAGGATTTACCTGCTCATTCCACATTTTACTTTCCATTTAATCTCGTGTTAAGTGTGGCATTCAAGACAAAATGAGAAGGGAGATTTTAAATTTCCCTTGGTTACTTCAGGATTAAAGGAAAAGAATTTGAGGGCATTAGAACTTCTTTTAACATTTTATTGAAATTCTTGCCTGAGCCTTGGGGGCAAGCTACACTGATGCATCAATTTAGATGGCTAATAAAATATATATCTAAAATGTTGACCATAGACAAGAGTTTATTATACTAATTATTTGTGGATTCTATTATAAAGCTGAGCATCATTTTGCTGAAAACTGGTTTGGGCATAAACATAAAATCTTTGTTATTTATTTGAATCTATATAGATTATTGAATAAATCCTATAAATATATTGAAATACATTGTCAAAAGTCTTGAGTGGTTGTTGAGTTTCATAAAAATAATGCATAGTTCATATAACTACTGTATTATGAATTGGCTTTGTTAAAGGAATGAATACATTTTAAAGGTTTCTGACAAAAAGAAAATGAAATGTGAAGAAACGATTTTAAGGCAGAATAGCTACATTCAGTGCTTAAATGAACAATTATTGTTGGACATTCTCTCACACAATATTAACTCTCAATGAAAGTATTTGGTTCTCTGACACTTTTAATTGACTTGAACTGTAGCATAAATAAAACTGGAACCAGGAGCTAATTCCTTCCAACAATTTTGGCGCATCTGAATTGGTGCCTTATAACCACCCAGAAGCCTGTGAGTTTTAAAATCAGTAGAACCTCCTGCATAGTTGGCTTACTATCCAAGCCAGAAATTAGCATCAAAATTATGCACTTTAAGCATTTCCTATATTCCTAAATTGGTTTATTATTATTTGTAAGCTATTCCATTGCAATTCATATATTATATGTTAGGTGCTTTCTTATAAATGAATGGTCTTAAAAGGCAGCATAAAATCTCTTAAACTAAATGTACAATAAATATAGTTTAGCACAGTATATTCCAACAGGGCTAAATTATTAGGCTTGTGTATAGCAGCATGGATTTATTTAACAAAAAGTGGGTTCCTCGGCACAGTGGTCGCCAACTGGTGGGCCATGGCCCACTGGTGGTCTGTGAGAAAATTTTGGTGGGCCGTAGGGAAATGTCCCCCCCAAAGCACCCCCCCCCAAAGCAATCCAGGCTGCGTGGGAACACAAGGCTGCACTGCCTACATATCCTGCCCACCAGCTGACCCCCACCCTTCAGCCGAGCACAAACCTGCAAAAAGCAGCACAGCCCTTGCTGGCCAGGATGAGGTAATGGTGCTGTTGCAGCAAGAGGGGGCTGGCAGCACAGGCGGGCTGAAGCGGCGTTGGAGATGGCCGGAAGGTGCAGGGGCAATGCATTACTTGCATTTGTGTGACACTCCCGCACCTTCCAGCTTGCCTCTCCTGGCCTGGGTACTTCCTCGATGGCTGCGGGCTGTAGGGACAGCCTGGGGCAGGAAAAATACTGGCTGGTGGTGGTGAGAGGGGGTGGAATGGGCAAGTCCACATCAATCTTCTCGTCCCTCTCGGCATTTTGCTCTGCTGCCCCCCCGCCCCTTGCGCCCCATCACTGCCCGTGGAATGCACAGGAAAAGCGAGCAGAAACATTTTGCCTCACTGAGGTGAAAGAACTGAGATCGAGGAAGGCACAGGCAAGAGAAGACGGAAGCTGCCGCCTTTGAAAAGTGCCACTTCCTGTTGCCTGTGCCTTCCCCAGTCTTCGCTGTTTTGCCCCAGTGAGAGCTATGTTTCTGCTGGCTTTCTTTTCCTATGCTTTCCCCGGGCAGCAATGGCTGGGGCTATGGGGGGGGGGGCAGCAGAGACGTCAGGGCTGCTGTCCCCCCCTCAGCAAGCCAGGCCTGCAGGAACACAAAGAATTGTGGGCGAGCGCTGGAAAAATGCATGTTGGAAATGCCAACACGTTTCCAGCATGCTCTTCTCTGTCCCGAAGGAGGATTGAGTAGGGGGAAGGGAAGGAGGGAAGGAGAAGCCTGGCCGGTTTTCCTTTGACATGGGGCCGGGGGGGAGACCAATGCCCAGACCAAAAGAGTGCTGAGGAAGACGGGCTCCTAATAACCAGCCTGTTTGTGCAGGCGAGAACTCAAGCTTTTCTGGGCTCGAGAGACCCTTCTCTGCTTGGAAGCAGCAGGAGAAACCTGGAGCTTAGCCTCAGGGAGTCTTTTTGTGTGTAGGCCGAAGCGGGGTGTTGTCTGGTTATTAGGAGCCCATCTTCCTCAGCACTTCCAGCCTGGCCCTCCTTCCCTCCCCCAACTCCAGGCAGCCACACCTGGCAAAGGAGGGAGAGGTTTCCTCTGACTCGGGGGAGATATGAAATGATAGGAGACCAGATTGGGGGTGGGCAGCTCTGCTTTTCTTCCATTTGAGTGGGAGCCAGTTCCTCCCCATCCAGATCTTCCCAGCCTCCAGGCACCATGTGGCTTCTTTTGAATCCCAGCAATATGAAAACCTCCCTCTTTCCCGCCAAAGGATGAGAGAGGCCCCTCCTTTCCTTCACTCTGCCCCACAGTTATGTTTAAGCATTTACAATTTTGTTCTAATTAAATAAGCATGCTTATATATCCTGTTTCTCCAACAATACGGCCTCCCCCAATAGGAAGTCCCAGCATGTTTTATAGGCATGAAATGAAATTAAGCCCCTCCCCCAAATTAAGGCCTATATTAAAACATGCAAAATGGGGGAATGGTGGGGGGGCTTTGCCGTTAGGAAGTACTTTTGTTGCACAGCCGGATATGGTGCTGCCTGCGTTGACCCCGATACGAAGTGCCCACCAACGCCGAGGTCAACATCCAAGCCGTCGCCGCCCTCCCAAAGATGCGGGGGGGAATTAAGTCACCCCAAAGACGGCCTAGCCATTTTTTCGGGCTCAAAAAAATAAGACCCGGCCTTATTATATGAGAAACACGGGTATATATATGTGTGTTTCTTAAGTTACTGACGGTATACATGTATGGCATTCAGCTTTGTCAGTATTTTCCCACGTCATTGTAGTTGTGCTTTTAAAGTTGTAGCAACATTTCGGCAGAATCTCATCTACAGAAGCCTGATGATGGCAGATGAGATTCTGCAAACGTGTACTTTATGACGTATATATATAGATGAATGTATATGTATATGTACCCAAAACTTATGTATATGTATTTATGTATATGTATATGTATATTAAAATTAATTTTAATATTAAATTTATATTTAATATAACATAATTTGTAATATTAAATATATTATCTTTTTTAAAAAATTCATATTAGTGGTCCTTGGGATTTAAAAGTATGAGTTTGATAGTCCCTGAGGTCCAAAAGGTTGGTGACCCCTGCTTCAGCACACATTGAAAGGTTGAAATCTTTGGGCAGTGCTTCTGCAGAGGGCTCCACTTGGCCTTCTCCAGTAGCATTAGGTCTTGAGAGGACAGCTGTGAAGGGTTCCAAAATAGATCAAAGCATATCAACATGGCTATTTTTTTTTCAGTCTTAGAATTAAGGGCACTGCTGTTGCTTTTTGAAACAGGGTTTAAGGGTGCTTCATTCAAACTTAACTGAAACAAAACTTTATTTGAAAACTTCCTTAGCCCTATAAAGTATACACATCATCTGATGTAGCTATGTATTCTAGCTGAATCCCGTAATTAACTGCAAATACACTTTTTCAACTAGAACTTTTGCTAATTTTAATTCTGGATAAAACAAACATTCTGGAGTGAAATCTTGGCCCATTTTACACTTTTGAATAGCTACAAGTTTTCCTTGAAAATGAAGATAGAGTTGGAATTGATAAGGCTCTCTTTGTAGCCAGGGTTCAGATAAAGTCTTGGCAAAGCTCAAGTGTGGGAAGTTTTCGACCCTGATATTCCCCAAAACTCAGATATTCACTATTGCTAGTTTGCGGATGCTTCTTTTCTCATACTTGGAAATTTCCATAATGTTTTTGTACACAGAAAGATTGTTACATTGGTGGGATTGGATGCCCTTCCCTTGGTGGTGATTACAGGGAGGTACCATATTGCAATAATGTCTGCACTGGACCGCTTATTAGCAGAGTTTCCTATCCAGCAAAATCCAGTTATAGACCCACTTGTTTAAACGTATAAGGTTTTTAAATTTAAATTTATGTCTATAATTGTTGAAAAAGAAAATTGGAAGTAATTTCTTTATATTTTTCTCTCCCCCTCCCCCCCCCACTTTTTGACTTAGTTCTTTTAAAAAACTTTTCTGTATCTTGGATATTAATTTTTATTATTTTTATCTTTTTTGTTTAAAACTAATGAATTTATTGCAAAAAAGGAAACATGTAATAAGATTACAACCTTTTTAGCTGAAGCAATTGCCCAATTGCCTTTGGACATTTTTTGATTTGTTCTATAAACATTACATTAAATCTGAATTTTCTTATTTTGCTTTTCATTTTATATGTTTGTTGACTACTCTGGTTCTTTCATCCACCTGTGTTCAAAAATGTGTCATCCACAACAATATTTTTTAGTCTTTGTTGAGTTTGATATACTCACATCATTTTGATCTCTGCTGTGTATTGATTACTACTACTTGTAGTTTTAAAATACTGTTATTTCAGTTAATATACAATTCCATTGATTGTTCAGCAAAGAAATAAAATAAATGAGTATATGTCTTAATACCTGTCTTTTGCCAGTTGGGAGAATATGGAATTCAATAAGTAAAAAGAAAACTTCACCTGATCTTTGAGAATTCAAGGTTACCATGAAGATGCAGAATAAATTCAGACTACAGTCTCGGTCTTACAGGCCCATGGGTTCTCCATAAACACCAAGAAAAGCCATTTCTCCCTCACCAACTGTTTACTTCATCTGGGGGCAACCATTGACACTGTCTCATGCAAAGATTTTTTCTCCCAGGAACGGCGGGTGAGTTTGCAGTCAGGATTCAAAGAGAGGAGACTGTCCCTCTGCACTCCTCTCACAGCTCCTGGGGAAAATGGTGTCCTGCATTTCTATCATTCCTTGGGCATGTCGGCACTCCAGGACGCTGCAGTGGTTCCTCCTGCCTTATCAAAGGGCAGGCAGGAGTCACTCCTTGTTCAAGGTCAGAGTTCTGAGGTCAGTGACAAGATCATTCCGGTGCTGGCAATCACAGGCAAACTGCAGAGGTCACCTATTCAAGGAGCCCATCAGGCTCGTCATCACCACCAATGCCAGCCTTTCCAAATGGGGAGTGCATCTATGGTCAGAGATGGCGCAAGGTCAATGGTCATGGCCGGAACAAGGAAGGAACATCAACTAATTGGAGTTGAGGGCTGTTTGTTTGGCCCTCAGAAGCTTCCAATGTTTGGTGGAGGGGGCTCATGTCCTAATTATGACAGACAACGTGGCCACCAAGGCACACATAAACCGACAAGGGTGGGGGACATGGTCCAGATCCCTTATAATGAAAGTGAATGTTTGGGCCACTGGGTGGAGAACCATCTCACGTCTATTCAGGCAGAGCACATCTCCGGAATAGACAATATGCAGGCATATTGGTTCAGCAGGGCCAGAATAGATCATGCAGAGTGGAATCTTGATCCCTCTCTTTTCCAAGAGATGACAAAGAGGCTGGGCCAGCCCATCATGGACTTGCTTGCTCTACCCCAAGCAATACCCGACTGCCCAGGTTCTTTACCAGGTTCATCATCCTGGGGGCAGAGGGGACCAATGCCCTTAGAAGCCGATGGCCTCCAGGCCTCATGTACGCTTTTCCTCCCCTTCCCCTGTTACCAGCGGTGGTCCGGAAGGTATTGGAGGAGAGGGCGGAGGTCATCCTGATGGTGCCTTATTGGCCCCACCGTCCCTGGTTTGTGGACCTGGTAAATTTGTCCATTGCTCCGCCATTGAGAATTCCCAAGACAGGATATCACTGCACCAGAGAGCTCTGGTTCATCTGGACCCACAGTGGCTACAGCTAGCCACATGCCGCTTGAGTGGGGCTCTCTGAGGAGGGATAATCTTTCGGCTAGAGTTATCCAGTCTATTCAGGCTGTTAGAAGGCCTTCAACAAATTGTATTTACAATGCAACTTGGACGGCTTTTTGTCAGTGGTGCTCTAAGTCAGGACTTAATCCTATGGCTTCAAATATATTGGAATTTCTCCAGGATGGCCTTGACAAAGGACTCTCAGCTAATACAATTTGCTGGCAGGTAGCAGCCTTGTCTTCAGTTCTGCCTTATGGGAAGTCAGGTTTACAATCCTACAGTGCATAGATTCCTTAAAGGAGCTTCTAATCTACGGCAGCCAGTAGTACACAGGTACCCGACATGGGACCTGTCCAAGGTATTACAATCTCTTACTCAGAATCCTTTTGAATTGACCATAAAGGTGGCATTCCTGGTGGCAATAACATCGGCTGGAAGGATCTCGGAGCTGGTGGTTCTGTCGGTTCGTGAGAACCTGTGTATATTTCACTCGGACAGGGTGGTCCTGAGGTTGGACCAAGCCTTTGTACCTGAGGTCAACTTGTGGTTCCATAGGGCACAGGAACTAGTCCTGCCGAACTTCTGTCCCAACCCTGGTCACACATTGGAATGGGCGTGACACACGTTTGATGTTTGTAGAACCTTGAAGATCTATATTCAAAGGACTGCTGCTTTCCGTAGAATGGAGTCGCTCTTCATGTCATTTTAACCGGCCACATTGGGTGGTAAAGTCACACCATCAACTGAATTTCTAGAGCCTACGAGAGTAGGTCTCTTCCAATGTCTTGAGGAGTGAGGGCCCATTCCACAAGGAGTGCAGTCAGAATGGCAGATTGTACCATGCAGGTGTATATAGAAGAGATCTGCCATGCCAGCTACGTGGTCTTCACCCTCTCCATTCATCAGAAGCTACTCCTTGGACACTTTCACATTGGCAGATGCAGCATTTGGCAGACGGGTGCTGCAGAGGGTGCATATGGAGCAGTGTGATCAGGACCAGACTTGACCCTTCCTTGGACACTCCAGCTTTGGTATGTCCCTTACCTGGACTCTCGCAACCACACAAAGGAGAAAGAACATTGGTCTTACCTGATACGTTTGTTCTCTGGTGGTAAGAGAGTCCAGCCCCCCCCGGGTATGTCTGGTCTGGGGCACGGGCTGGAGGGGGGGTAGATGAGTTTTTGTTCTTGTTCCACTTACAGAGGCACTGTCATGTGACTTTGCCGAAAGCTGGGGAAAGCCAGCAACAGAGGCAGAGCCAAAGCAGCTTTGACAGACTCAGTCCAATCAGCTAGGAGACAAAGTTAACCCCTTACCTTACCTGGACTCTCTTACCACCAAAGAGAACAAACGTATCAGGTAAGACCAACGTTTTTTTAATTGTGCTTTTGGTTGTCTTGAGTCCTAAAGGGGCAGAAATATTTCTTTTTCACTCAAATCAGTCCATTTGATGGTGAATATAAGCACTCTTACCAGCTGCAACCATTTAAGCTCACAAGATTTGGGCTAAAAGATTTGGTTTTCAGAGGAAAGAACTTTATAGGCTAGTGGCATATTATTTAAAATATAGTTAAATCTCATTTATTTTTATTTATTCCTTTCCCCATATTTAAACAATATAGTCAAGTCATGGTAAAATGTTAAGTAAATTACACACACATTTCTTTTTGAGAACATAGTGTTTTAACCTTTCACTTCTTTGAAGAAAATAATGATGAAATAAAGCTTGTCCCGAAAAGCAGGCTACCAGTGAAAATTGCACAAATATTTTAATGTAGTTTCATTGTTGTATACATGTTTAATTGATTACTTTGTAAGTATAAAATGGAAACTTCAGAAAATAGCTTTCGTACTGACAACTCTATTGAATTTCAAAACAGCGCTTCTAATATTAATTGTCTCTTCTCATTTTTAAATATTGATACCATTTTTTCCTGAAGTTTATTATAGCTCATAAAATTATCTCCCCTCTCATTAATTTGTTTTAAATTAGGTTTTTAATGCTTAGGTTATACAGAGCTAGGTGAAATTAAAAGTAATTGTCTCTCTTCCTGTCCAGCAGTGGATACATTAAATGCAATCCACTAAAAGCTACTAATATGCATTGTTCATTAGTGAAATCCACTCAAAATAAACTGTGCTTGCATATCAGAGATGCTCAATGAATTGTATCCATCCTTCTTTAAATTGTTGCAGTTGTGGGTGAAGCCAAATTTTACCCATAGAAAATTTATTTCCCAGCAGGGTTCTGCTAGATTGCCCATGTGAAGGGAAAATGGTTTCCGCTTCAACAGAGGAAGCGTAAAAAAATAGACGCGTGCAAATCATTTGACCAGATGTGTTTCCCCTTCTGGATCTCTCCTCAAAGTCATGAAGCAGATGCAGTCAATTGAACCACTGCCCAGATATCTTCAGAAAGACCTTGAAACTGCTGAGGCTTCAAGTGGTGGCTGTTGTTGTAAGAAATAGTTTGCTAGCTGTGCGTCTTGATTTTCAAAGAACTGATGATTGCAAAGAGGTGCTGCATAGTTAATACTGCAGCATTAATGAGGGGAGTTGAGATTTCAGCTACTAATCTTAGTGTTAGAACAACTCACCCCAGGAAATATCTAGAACAAACACATCAAAGTCAAGATGACAGATATTAACTAGGACGGATGACCTGCTCACACAAGGAGTGTTAAAGGAAGGATGGATTGTAAACTAATCAGAAGCTGATTAATTGACAACAATTTCATATATACAGATTTTATGCAATAACAATAGTGTGGAAATTAAAGCTGCCCTAAGTACCCGAAGGAGACTAGAAAAGTAGAAAAATTATTATCATTATCATCAAGCATATTTATAATATTCCGCACAGATTTCTTAGACAGTTATCTCAGCAAATGTTGTAAGTCTTCTAAAACATTTGCTCTGATTTTCTGTGTGGCCTATAATAATTTTGAGAACTAAGCGGTGTTATGTTGTGATCAGCTTAGGATAGTGAATCAACTATGCTAATTCCAGGAAGCGATCAATTTGGACAAGGTGACATTTTAAATTACTGCAATATCTTCTACAAAAAGTTGCCAATGAAAAGTCTATGAAAATTAAAATTGGTCTGGAATACAGTAGCAATACTGTTAATGAAGGCTGAATGCTGCAGTCATAAGTTTCTTTTACTGAAATATGTCTATACTTGTATACAATTTATATATTTAATTCATGGGGAAATGACCTTTAAAGTTCTAACTGACCTCTCCAATAGAGGTTCTATTAAAATCTGACTAGGGAAATTTCTATAGCTGTAATTAATAGCTAGTACTTAATATATAATCTCATGTTACTTCCTTTTTTAAAAAATGGTGGTTCATTGTGATTAAAATCATTTTAGGTCATGGTTATATTTAAACTTATCTTACCCTAATATTAGATATAGTATGCGACCTCACCAGGCAGAAGAAAGGAGTCCAAGATTGTTGAATGCTGATGTTACCGTGCTACTTTAATAAATTCTGGTCAGCCTTAAAGGATCTTAAGGTTGTTGCACACATTCAAATTATATAGATTTTTACTACTGTATATAGACTATATAGTTAAAGCTTGCTTCCTTAGAATCTCCCCCAAATGTTTACTTTGCATTGGCTTTGTATCACAGATGTAGAATAAATTAGTTTCGAATTGATGGAATCATAGGACAGTTCATGCACCTCCAAAGTAAATCTGCTAACTATTTCCTTGCACTTTAAACCCCTAAATATAGGAGGACATTTAATAAAGCAAGAGAGATGTTTTAATATCCCACTGAGAAACAGAATGCCCTTGTGGAGAAGGAACAAGAGAGGAAGTTAATATATAATATTTTATATGTTAATTTTATTATTCTGTTTTTGCTGAAATTCCCGGGTCACATGGATTTATTTTACATTTCCTTGCTTTCATCAGGTAAAGGCCTTGCGTACAACGTGGCAAAATTCTGTGTGATACTTTAGACATGAATTATCATCTTGGCAAGTTTGAGCACTGTCTTATGAGCCTCAGTAGAGCACATCCGATTCTTATGAGGAAAGTACTGAGTAGTTTGCAAGACTAACAAAGAAGTGTTATTTTTGTACTTTAGATTATTTTATGTAAATGTTTTATTTTGCTGGCTTTTGGCTGTGATAAAGAATTGATATTTAAAATATCATTGATCTGTTTTTAATATGCTGGAAGCCATCTGATTGAAAATTCTGTTATGGAAAATTGTTAAAGAAATATTTTAGATAAATGTACATGGTTATTAAGTCACATTTAAGACCAGAGCTGTACATACTTCCAAGTGCTTAGGAAGAAGTACTTTGAATCAGTGGTGGGATTAAACATTTTTTTTACTACCGGTTCTGTGGGTGTGGCTTGGTGGGCATGACTTGGCTTGGAAGGATACTGCAAAATCTCCATTCCCACCCCACTCCTGGGGGAAGGTTACTGCAAAATCCCATTCCCCCCCCCAGCTCCGTTGTTCTGTGCAGGGCAACAAAAGAAGACCCAACCAATCAGCTGGGACTCAGGAGGCAGAGAATATATGGAGGCGGGGCCAATCAGGTAGTATTTGCCGGTTCTCTGAACAACTCAAAATTTCTGCTATCAGTTCTCCAGAACTTGTAGAATACCACCTCTGCTTTGAATCTAGTTTCTTTATTGTACTCTTTACTAAACTCTCTTTTTTCCTCCCAGACTTCCATGTCAATCAGAAAAAAAGTGTGACTGTTTCATAAGTCATCCCTATATATCTTAAGAGCCACTGCATATTTTTTTAGAATTACAGAAAAGCTAGAAAAAAAGAAGTGTTGTGGTGAAGTCCACAGCTCTTCTAAAGAATTTTTGAAATAAATATTTCCCCCCTTTAATACTTTTTTATTAAGAAAATAATTGGAAATATTAAAATGCCCATGAATTCTAGTGCTTTATTATTTTTCTGCTTCCAGAAAAATTAGTATTATTACTTGCTAAATATCATTTAAGAAATACATTGAACACTGGTTTCAAGTGAGATCATTGATTATAGTTTATAATTCATCCTGGTTGGTTTGTTTCAAACTTCAGGCAAAAAACAAAATAAAACAAACAAATAGGAAATTTATATTCAAAAAGGAAAAATGAAAACATACTTGTGCTTTCCTAAATCATAGTTTGATGTCTGAACTGTATTATAGAACTGGTAGGACCCATAATCAATTGCATAACAGAATTTTGTTTATTCATTGGTCTTGTTTTCGAATGAGTTCTTGTTTTTCAACTGTGAATCACCTACTATTCTTTTCATTCTTCTTCGTTTCTTCTGTTTAAATTTGTGAGCATATTTTCTTCAAGAAGATAATAATCATCTTGGTAGCATGTGATAACTAAAAATTTCACTACAATAACACATCTATTTAATACCATAGTTACCAACACTCTACATCCATAAAGAAAGGCAGCATGGTGTAGTGATTAAGGTACTACATTGCGAACTACGAGACCCTGTTTTAGTCCTTTAGGCATATAGGACAGCTAGGTGAGCTTGAGCTATCACCCCTGCTCACCCCTAATCAGTGTCAAGCTCTGCAACATGATGGTTGATAAACAAAATTTATTGCATAATGTATTGATAGCTTTGCTAAACAAACAGCGGAGAGCACAGTGAGAAGTAAGTGGGCCCAATCACTAAGTGGGACAAATGTCAGGAACTTTTATATGGAACAAATACTGTTCCATTTTATATTAGTAATATATTGATTCGCATCAATAAAAAAATTCTACTAGTTATATTGTGCTGATTCAGGATCAGGTCCTTAGGCCAATGTTCTTATTCTATTATTGCTTATCTGCAGTTGATTGTATTAACCTCCAGCTCAGAAGGAAACACTGTGAAAATAATTTTGAGGTATTAATGCTGGAGAATTCAACTTTATAAATTTTAGATCTCTAAACCTACTAATATGCCTGACAAGAATAAGAAAAAAAAAATCAGTGAAACTGATATGTAAAACTAGGTTATCTCTAAGAACTATCAGTAGTGAATAGAAAGTATCTTCTTTAAGAACAAAAAATATTTCTAACTGAGAAACAGCTGGGTTTCTTCTCCCTTTATTCAGGCTGTTGTTATTATATAAATGTATAAATGAAATCCTGCAGCCATCATGCCTGATTTATAAGCATATCATGGTTTTTGAAGGTACCCATTCAACTTCAATGCAAGTGCTTGGGAGTCATAGAGTCTTCTTACAATATCTGCCTTGAAAATCTTTATCAAAGCTTGATAAATAAAAAAAAATATTTTCAATAAATCAATAGCATTTGTGTACTTAATAAATTTGCAAATAAATTTGCAAATAAAGTCTGCATGAATAACGAGGCCATGAATCACAAGATTATGGGTGCTGAATTGAGATTTTGCAGAAATCTGTGTCTGGGATTTTTCTGAGAGTTTTAGGAAAAAGGACAGAGAAATTATCTCAAATAATTATAACTGTATAAAATTTGCATTTGTTTTATAAGGAGACATAATTACTACTATAATGAAACCCAGTGTATTTCACCCCAGAGTGGAAAGATTCTAGTAAATTCAGTTCTCAGATTACTTATTGTTCTGGTTATATTGGTTGATGAACAGTTCCAAACCCAGATTTGGTTTGTTCAATGTTCCTAAAAAGATCAATATGGAGAATGAATTCTAAAATACAATTTTCAGTCAAAATCATTTTGTGGAGAAAAGTTATATAATTTAAGAAATCTTGACAGTGTTCACAATATGACAATATATCACTAGTCAAGAAGGAAAAATCAATATTAATGTCCATATTGTAGTGATACAGCTTTGAAGTTTAATTCTATTTCACAAGTACATCTATGCACATAGCATTTATTAGTTTACTGAGAAAACTGGATATTATTTTGGATTACCTTTATCAATGATCTGATGAGCATGAACTAAGGTACTGACACAAACTTCAGTCTGACCTAGATTCCTTGGAGCTATTCATGTGTTCTGTTGGATTTAAGTTGCCTCTGGGATAGTTAATTGTGTTTGAAATCACTGCTTCATAAAGCACTTTTGCTTTCCTGACATTTATGTCTAATTCTCTGAAGCCTCACTGGTATGTACTGTATGTGTCAAAACCAGGATTTACTTGGACAGAAGCAACACAATTTGTCCTAGGTTTATCTCATTAGTAAACTCTAAAATGTATTAATTCACATAGAAGTTTTGCTTATTTAGTTGATTTGTATAAGCTGCTCTCTTAAAACAACTCAGATCCTATACCATTAAAAACAAAGCAAAATCAAGACTATAATAAAATATGAAACACAGTAAAACAGGTATAGGAAATTCAACCATCTAAGTTATCAAACAAACATATTTTATGCCTTCACAAATCTTCATCCCCAAAATAAGGCTTTATGAAATGCAGGCAGGATTGGGCCCATATGGATCTCAAGGGAATTCTATTCCATAGGGTAGCTGCAATAACAGAGAATGCACAGTTCCTGAGTTCTATAAGGTTTTTTTGTGTCTTCTGTTTAATTGTGTTCAATTCCTTGGATCCAGGAAGACTTAACATCTGTATTTAGTCTTATTAAAGTAGAAGCTAGGTCTATTCCTCTGAAAAAAGGTAGATTTGGGGAAAGGGGAAGGAATGATCAAATTATTGGTGGAGCAAACACGATTAAACTCAAAATAAACATCCCTTGGTTTTGTTTGTATAAGATGCAGTAGAAAGAAACTTTGGCAGTCTTCCTGGGTTCAGTTATTCTACCATACAGCAAGCAATCAAAGCATTCCTGGAATCCATGCTATGTCTGTCTCTTGACCTTGTCTACTTTAAATAGCTGACTTGAATGCTTCTGTATTCTCTCATCAGACAAGTATTGGACTTTGCCTTCTAGAAATAGAAAATGGCAATAGATCCTCAAGGCTCCTGTCTGCAGAACAAATGGCTGACACATTACTATAGCATCAACTGCAGCTAAATAAATAAACAATGAGTCGCACAAGGCCATGATTCTTCCTGCCCAGTGATTGGCTGGGAGTAATCTTACCAATTGCTACATAGCCAATATTGCTTTGTTCTCCCGGAAGCTGCAAAGGGACCAAGATCAATTCAGGACTTCCACAACACAGTGTGAATTCTTCGTAGTAAGCTGAGTAATAGAATTTACAACAGATTGGACCAAAGTAACCTTTGTCCGCAGAGAAAAGGAGCAGTAAAGGCACTGCCAATCATTGAGAGCAATGATGCATTGTTAGATAATTATCAGAATTTAATGTTAAGATTAAAAGCAACTTTTGACAATTCATTCAGAAGACCAACTGCAAATTGGAAGACCGTAAGGTGAAGCAAGGAAATCCGTGCATTTGTGACTATATTGCTTAATTCCAATGGTATACCAGAGATGTGTCTTGAAATGATCTCTGTTTGATTGACAAGGGTCAGTAAAGACCTTCTGATAAATTAGGAATTTATGAATTAGTAAAACAAGGCAGAACAGAAAATTTGGAAGCACCTTTTAATAATCTTGTCTGTTAATCAGTGGACAATCCGAGGAGTTGAGGGATGGGGTGGGGATAGTGGGGGGAGTTGGTTTTATAACCTTCCATTGCTTGACCTTCTTGTCTAATACTTTATTAGACAAGGGATCTCTTTATAGGGATCTCTTCTCTCTGAAGCAGGAAATCAGTGTGGATAGCTCCAAAGCAATCAAAGAATGATCCATGATAAGAGATAAATAGTTACATCCCCCAACTCCATATCTTGTTGCCACTGTCTTGAGACAAAAATCTGGCCTAGTGTGTCACCCCTATTGTGTGTTGGGCTGTCAATAATTTGGATGAAGTCCATGGTTGCCGTGGTGGTTATGAACTCTTAAACCACTTCAGATTCTGAGGCCAGGCATAGCAGATTGCATCTCAGTAGCATAAGTATAGAAAACTCACTGCCAGCCCAGCCACAGTGTCAAACATGTCATGCAGGAAAGCTGCTGCACAGCAGAAAGGCTGGTGTAAGAGCAGCAACCCATCTGTTCCCTAGAGCCCAATTTATATTGATTTTATTTTGATATTGTTGTTTCTCTTAGCCATTATTGTCCTGGTAGCATATGTGGGAAAGACATTCTGCTTCTCATTTACACAGTGGAGAAGCTAATCATGACCTTATTTAATAATGGCATTATATGAGAAGATGCAGTTATATGAAAAAGTTTTGAATGTCTTTTGTCTCTGTATTTTCATGTGGATCTGTAGATGGGACTAACTATAGAACCAAACGTTGTTGCCTGCTTCATTTATTTGTAGATATCAGATACCAAGCATGGAGGAACTAATGTCTTAAATTGAGAATGGTTTGCTACCTCAGGACTTGGGTCATTTATCATTACTAAAAGAAGCATGAATTCTATTTTATATCAGGGCATTCTACAGGGGAATAACAAGTCATCTTGCCATCAGCTAAGGCTGATGCAAAGGGCCAAACAATATCCTAGATAGGTGTCCAACTGAGGTTTTAAGACTTGTGGACCAACCCCAGAATCCCAAGTCTAAAGCGGATGACACCCCTGTCCTAGATGATTGAAAATCTCTCTCTCTCTCTCTCCCTCTCCCTCTCCCTCTCCCTCTCCCTTTCTCCCTCCCTCCCTCCCTCCCTCCATGTTTTGCAATCCCAAACTTGAAATAAGCAGTTTATGGCAGAGAACCATCAAACATCACTAATTTGAATCAGACTGTCAGGGAGCATGGACCAAAATTCATTCTCAGAGATGTGAACAGCAATAGCATTTAGACTTATATACTGCCTCATAGTATTTTACATCATTCTCTGGGTGGTTTCCAATGTAGAAGCATTATTTGCACATTGCCCCAACAATCTGGGTCCTCATTTTATCAACTTTGAAAGGATAGAAGTCTGAGTCAACTTTGAGCCCTGTCAGGATCGAACTCCAGGCTATGGGCAAAGTTTGCCTGCAATACTGTACTTTAACCATACGCCACACAATGAAAAGAATTGGATTACAATTATTGCAACTAAAGCTAGTACAAATGATTGGATCTAAAGAAATGATTGCATGTTGTATGAATTTTGTTTATGAAAAAAATGAAAACACGGAAGTTTGGGGTTGTTCATCCTTTGTTATGCTCTGATAACTTTTAGTCACAAAAATTTAGAAAATTCTAAACACGGTGAGTGTGTTCCTTTTAAAGAGATACATTAGGAAACTACTTTTATGTGTTTAATTAGAGAATGAATTTGGCTTGCCAGTGATTCCCAAAGCCTTGTTTTCTTTTAATCTAAGATACGTTAATGATGCCCTTTTCCTTTTCTGACTTTAATTTTAAACTTTGCCCAGTTATCTATATCGTCTATCGTCTCCTTTTTGCTAACTGTGCTGCTTTTGTAATAGGGAAATGAGTAGTTAATCTTTACTTGCATTTTGCCTTTCTTTTCTTTCAGTTATTCTAGACAGAAATTTTAATTAGAGTGTGCATATGTATATAAGAAAGTTTTCTTTAGAAAAGGGTTTAGAGACAGAATTTAGGGAGCAATTCACTGTGCTAATCATCACCTTTAAACCCTACACAACAAGGATTCAAGTTATCTGTGGGGCAGATTCTCCTTGAGCAGGGGTGGGCAAACTACGGCCCGCGGGCCACATCCGGCCCGTTGATCTGTCCAATCCGCCCGACCCTGAAAAATCGCTGGGCGTGGCGTATTGCCCTGCGCCGTGTGGCCCCCAAAGCTGCAAAACAGTGCGGAGCGCCTCGGAGTAGGAAAGAAAAGAACGTTACAAAGGCCTCGGCTGAGAGTTTGAAATCACCTTCGAAATGCGACCTCTCCGAAGGTGAGTCCCCGCCGATCCCCCTTTTTTTTTCTGGGGCTTCCAGGCTTAAACTTTGCACAGCGCGGTGGAGGGGAAACCCGGAGCGCCGCTGGGTCGCCTCCAAGCAGCCCGCCCACCTGCCCGCCCGGGCGGAACCCTTTCCCTTTCCTCGGCGGGAAGACGCTCCCGCCTGCAAACTTTGCCTGTGCAAAGTTTAAGCCTGGAAGCCCTTTCGGCTTCCTTTTAACTCATGGCGCTCGCGCCTGGCCCTGAGCGCGCGGGTGGAGGGGAAGCCGGCGGGTGGCCAGGCTGCTTGGAGGAGGCAACCCGGCGGTGTTCGGTTTCTCCTCCGCGCGTGGCTCGGGCCAGGCGCGGCGCCCGCGGAAGTTAAAAAGGAAGCCAAAAGGCTTCCAGGCTTAAACTTTGCATTAGCGGGCAGAGGGAAGCCCGGAGCGCCACCGGGTCGCCTCCAAGCAGCCCGCCCACCCGCCGCTGGGCGGAACCTTCCTTTCTCGGCAGGAAGACGCTCCTGCCTGCAAACTTTGCCTGTGCAAGTTTAAGCCTGGAAGCCCTTCGGCTTCCTTTTAACTCGCTGGCGCCGCGCCTGGCCCCGAGCCACGCGGTGGAGGGAAGCCCGCGGGTGGCCAGGCTGCTTGGAGGAGGTGACCCGGCGGCGCCGGGCTTCCTCCGCCCCGCGGCTCGGGGCCAGGCGCGAGCGCCCGTGAGCTAAAAGGAAGCTGAAAGGGCTTCCAGGCTTAAACTTTGCACAGGCAAAGTTTGCAGGCGGGAGCGTCTTCCCTGCCGAGGAAAGGGAAGGGTTCCTGGCCCGCGGGCAGGCGGGCTGCTTGGAGGAGGCGACCGCAGCGCTCTGGGCTTCCCCTCCGCCGCGCGGCTCGGGCCAGGCGCGAGCGCCCGTGAGTTAAAAGGAAGCTGAAAGGGCTTCCAGGCTTAAACTTTGCACAGGCAAAGTTTGCAGGCGGGAGCGCCTTCCCGCCGAGGAAAGGGAAGGGTTCTGCCCGGCGGGCAGGCGGGCTGCTTGGAGGAGGCGACCCGGCAGCGCTCCGGGCTTCCCCGCCGCAGCGGCTCGGGGCCAGGCACAGCGCCCGAGAGGAAAAAGCAAGCCGCAAGTTGCTGGGAAGTTGCTCGGGTGCTGGGAGCTGCCGTCGTGGTGAGTGGCTCTGGTCGGGCGCATACATGAGGAGGAGGGCTTTTAAAGTGCCGCCCGAGCAGGACCGCCGAGCGGGAAATGGGGCACCAAGGCAGGGCAAGGCTCCACCAGCAGCGGCCTAGCTTTAGGTAGGCTTGGATGCCCCTGAGCGCAGCGGTTTGCTGTTTGTTCTCTCCTGGGACTCGCGTTTGGAAAGCATGGAAAGAGCAGCCGCGGTGTTACTTTTTCTTATATTATATATATATATATATATATATACATATACATATACATATACATATACATATACATATATATATATATATATATGTTTTCTGAGGTTCTCGCGGGTATTTGTATGTGGATCTTTGGTTATTCGGGTTTTCTCCAGCGTAAGATTCAAGTATCTAGGCACGTTTGGCGGGTCCCACTGCCATCTTCAAAGCTGGTGCTTTAGTGCCAGTGCAAGCAGTGCTTGCACTGGCACTAAGCCGAAAGCACCAGTTTTGAAGATGGCAAAGTGGGACCCGCCGAAACGCTGCCTAGATACTTTGAATCTTACGAGAGAAAACCCGAATAACTAAAGATATATATATATATATATATATATATATATATATATATATATATATATATATATATATATGTATATATATATATACACACACACACACACACACACACACACATATACGTGGGAAAATACCCGAACAAAGCTGAATGCCATACATGTAAGTACCACTGAAAACTTAAGAAATATATATATATATATATATTTGTTTTCTTAAGTTTTTTCTTAAGTTGTTTCTTACAGGTATATATATATTATAAAGGGGCCATTATAAAATGCAGCAAATTATATATAAGAATATTATATATATATAATATTCTTATATATAATTTGCTGCATTTTATAATGGGCCCTTTATAATGGCCTTTATAAAATTGGTTCGCCCTCGAGCGCAGATCTGATTTTCCATGTGGCCCCCGACAGAAATTAATTGCCCACCCCTGTCCTTGAGAGTATCGGCCCATCCCACCTGAATGGATGTGATAGCTGTGCTCTAGATCTCTTTCCATAAATGCGGCTATCTTGTGGGTCCTCAGAAGTGTGCCTTTTCCATTGCAGCCCCTATCCCATGGAATTTCCTCCCACCCCCCCAAGATCTGACAGGTCACCACCCGTTTATCTTTCTGAATCTTCCTCCAACTGCTGATATAGGGTGAGGTCAGATGGGAACGCAAGTTGCATCAGAGAAGGTTGTGGTTATGGCACCAGGGTTTTTAAAAATTTCATTTGGTTTATGAATGTTAGAATTTTTTTTAATTGGGTGTAAAGCACCCAGAATTGCTTTTAAGGTAGACAGTCCTAGAAGTGCTTTAAATAAAATAAAATAAAAATTTAAGCTTGTATCTTGGAAAACATCACTATATTACTTTCCTTTCAAGCTTTTTTGCTGTCAAATAATCATGATATTAGGTAGGTGTGCTTGTTTTGTGTTTCTTAGAAACCTTTCTGAATAATTTCCTGTCAAGAAATGTATCATTCTTCAGTTTGAAGAATGAACAATATTTTGACAAAAGTAATCCTAATTAAATTGCAGAGCTCATCACTGTCATCTGCTGAGTAACGTGAGGTTTATTTACAAGCCTTCCTTACCTTTATAACAATTGTTCATCAACTTAGAAGTTCAAGCCTGCAGAATTTTAGGTCATACAGCCAAGAATCAATCTATAGATTACATATTTCAGGAAGTTAAAATTTTAGCAAAAGTAAAAGGTGGTTAGGTAAATCGGCAAAATTGTTTTGAACGTTCAGTATGATGCTTTTACAAAATTTAATCTGTTTGATTCAACTAAACTTTGCTTGTCTTAAGTCTTATTGGTGCCATGTCTTACTTCTTACGTGTGTGTGTGTGTGTGTGTGTGTGTGTGTGTGTGTGTGTGTGTGTGTGTGAGAGAGAGAGAGGGTGGGGGGTGCATGCCACAGCTACTTTGGTTTCTTGGAGGACCCAGCTAGGAGTCACTGCAAATGCTGTGCGTAGCCCTAAGCTCTAAGCATATGATAACGTAGCATTTTATTGTTTTGTTAGAAATGTAAATCCACATTGTTACTTTATTAATTATGAAATTTTGTAAGCGTATAAATCCTTAGCTATCATTAAAAGGATTTTGTTGTTATATCTAGTATTAAAAATGTTTTAGTACAGTCTGCATTGGTGGGATATGTCTGTGCTACATGTGATAATTTATATCTGTCAAACTGCTATATATCTATAAAGATTTCAGAGATCCTTTTGCAGCTAAAAGAGAGGGGTCTTTTTCTATAACACCACCTTCTTTGTGGGTTTCTTGCTCTGAAAAAGCATAAATTGAAATATCCTGTTCCAAATAACACTTAAATACAGCTTGACCTGATGATAGATTCATGGTTAAAACATTGTTTTGAGTAGTTCAAACTTGTTCTCCTCCTCATGCTTTTCTGAGAATTATTGTTCCAGATGAGGCCCATCTAAAGGTGGTCTAAACCTTTTGCTGTTGTCTTTTCTATTGAGTTAGGATTTCCCCTCTTAGTTTCTTTTGATCTTTTTGGTTCTTCTTGTCTATTTCTTGCCCTTTGCAACATAAAAAAAATGGCAGCTCCAGTGATGTGCTAATGATGTTTAACTCTTACTCTGTCAGCTCTGCTGCTGCTGCTGCTGGCACACTAGCCATGGTGGCTCAGTTCTGTTCTCAACCACCTCACAAAATTCCAGAAAATTTAACAATCAGTTTTTGTGAACTAGTAGGCCGGCTCCAGCACACGACTGGCATATACCTGCAACTTTGTCAGAAACAATGCAGAAATAGTTTACTATTGCCTTCTTCTGGATTTTATTTTAAAATTTCCATCTAGATGGAATTTTCTAAGAGTCTCCTATCCAAATACTAACCAGGCCCTGTCTTACTAGCCTTTTTGAGATCAAGCAAGATCATCTGGGTGCTTCCCCCTGCTGCGGTCTCCTCCAGTGCTGTTGGCCTTGCTCAGGTCTACTGCTGAGCTTCTCTTTCACTTTCAGCACAAGCTTCATCCCAGCGTTGAGCTGTGGAGTTTTTGACAGTGGTGGTAATATTCTTTTTCACCATGTGCTATAGCAGTGGTAGCTAACCCTTTTGGGCTCATGTGCCAAAAATTGTGCATGTGCTTGCACTCGCGTGCCAGCACCCAGAAGGCAATGCACATGCCCCCCGCCCCCTGTGCATGCATACACAATCCCTCCGTTGCCCCCTTTCCTGCACTGCACCTCCAGTTGATTTTCGGCCCATTTGAGGCCTTTTTGGGCCTCCTAGAGGCTTGAGGAAAGCTTCTGCAGTCTTTGCAGGCCAAAAAATAGGTCAGTTTCGTCACTTCTGGTATACAGGAAGTGATGAAACAGGCCTATTTTTTTGGGCTGCAAAGGCTGTAGAAGCTTTCCTCAAGCCTCTGGGAGGCCAAAAAAGGCCTCAAATGGACCAAAAATCAGCTGGGAGGCAAGCGCATGTGCAGTGAGGTAACTTTGACTGTGGCTCGTGTGCCAGAGCAAATGGCTCTGCATGCCACTTGTGGCATGCTTGCCATAGGTTCGCCATCACATTGCTATAGTATTTTTCCTATAAACAGATGGTTTCAAGACTGCCACAACGTTTTTTGAGCCAGATTTTTGTGGCCACAAACAGGGACTCGTTGTCCTCCTAATCGCTTCCCAGTGGAACTTCTTGGCTGTTGCCATCAGAATGGCAAAAGGCCATCCTCTTTTCCTAGATAGTATTGACTGCCAATCGGCTGGCTTCCAATTTCACTGCTTTGGCTTGAATGGCTTGTAAGTCCTGACTGAGCCTGTGATTATTGGGTTCCTCTTAATTATTGTCTTGAATCTTAGGTGTAAAATTCAAATATTAATACTCTGATTTTGTCTTGCGATAAATGACATAATTGTGCTTGTACTGTAGATATCTGCAGATTGATCCCTTTCATGCAAACTGGAAGAACAGAGCTAGGAACAACACTGATTTGTACTCAATGGTGTACTTGATATAGTCCCTATAGAAGATTGTTGTATATATTTGTTTAAAGAAACCATGTTTGTTTGTTTATTTCTGGGAATTTATAACATTGGAAGGAATGGCTAACTTATTGGAGGAAAGAAAAGAAGTTCAAAAAAATATAAGTAGTGAGATGTAGTAAGAATAAGAAGGAATTTTAATAAGAAAAAAAGTAAATATTTGCATTTTTGTAAGGGAAGTGAAGGGCAGAAATTCAGGATTAGATTTGATTTAACAGGAGTGTTATTGTGAGCTACAAGTTAAACATAGCCAGCAATGTAATACATCTATTATCAGGTTAGCTGGACACTACATTATCAGAGTCAATACCACAGAAAATAGATGTTTTGTTGTCCTGTGCCCTGATCCTGCCAATTTGGAAAACTATGTCCAGCTCTGAACACCATTGTTTAAGAAAGGCAGTGACAAATTGGAGTCAATTCAGAGGGTGGGGCTATCTAAATGGTGAAGAGATTGGTAAACGAACCCTGTGAGGGCAGATTGAATGTCCTTGAGGGACACGAGGAAGAGCCTCTGTGGTTAGATAAAAGAGCTCTGAGTTGGTAGCTAGAAGAGAATGTAACATAAATAAACATCTCAGAGCTTCCCTTGTTCTCTCAAAGATAAACAAGGAAGTAAATTCAGACATGCAAGATTCTGTCACTCTAGCTTTACAGTAAAGTAGCATCGACCTACAAGACATTTGTTTCAGTCTCACCTACCTTGAAAGGCTGACAGGAATGGTTAAAATATCTGGGTATATTTTACCTACAGAAAATAAAACTGAGAGGAAATACAATATCAAATATCTGAAGGGTTATCACACAGAGGATTGTTGTTAGACAGTAGGATTGGAACAAAAGGCTTAAAATGATAAAAAATAGATTTAGGCTAAATATCAGGAGGACGTTTCTAATTGTGATTGAAGCGAGTTCTTCACTGGAGGTATTCAAATAAACACTAATCAATTTTCTGTCACAAATGTGGTATTATGGTCCAATCACTGACTAGATGACCTTTAAAGTTCCTTCCAATTTTATGATAATAAATACTTTGGTCTTAAGTAGCTGAATAAGATGAATAACATATTATTTTTCACTATGTATATAAAGGTACTATATTCTATTATTGAATAATATCTTATCATAGAGTTTCCAGTCAAGTTGCAATCTTTTCAAGTAATTTGCATTATTTATATTTACAATCTAAATCTATTACAGTTTGCGCTGAGGGCTTATTTCTATTATTTTATAGTACATCAAAATGGAAAGTTAAAGCAAAATCTAAATATTCTGTAGGGATTGGTCATGCAGACTGCATCACTGAATCACCAACTGCTGTGAATGCTTTTGGTGTCTGAATTTGTTTAATGGTTTTATGGAGAAATGTTAGTTGCTCTCTGCCAGAAAAGAATTTATAACACTGCTTTGTTTTGTTTTTACAAGTGAAGTTTAATGTAATTGAGCTACTGCAGTAGAAGATGATTCTTGCTTAAATCTAGAAACAGATCCCGACCAATTTGTAGAGTATAAATGTGTTCTGTTTAAACAGTCTTTCCTAACTAAATACTCTCCAGATTTATTGGAATATATACCATAATCCCAGAATTCTGTGGGCTTTCTGGGAGTTGGTCCAACACATCTGGGGATTGCCTGTTGTTGTTTTAGAAAGTTATGAGATTGTTGATTCAGTGAAAAACACACCGGTCTCCAGTTTGTATCGGTCCAGTCCTTTGACAAATATGGACTAATTAAAGTTGTACTGATGATATCCATAAGGTAATTTGTCACAAGGATCATTTTTTTCAAATTCCATGATACTTCAATTTTTAGAAACATGTGTACTACTTTAATAGCATACCCATTCTTAAAGTATGAATGTTAAGTCAGACAACATATCATCATCCATGCAGAAGTGGATTTAGATTCAAGGCAACTATAACTAAAATATAAGAAGTATGTTTGTGTATAATGGGGCAATCTGGTTGCTAGTGGCTAGAGAAACTACCAGAAAAAGAGGGGAAAAGTGCAAGAAATGAAAAAAATAGAACTGTGAAAGAGAAAAAAAAACCTACTAACCTATTTCCATTTCTTTGTTTCTCTGCCAATGAGAGAAATGCGCCAGAGGAAAGAGAAAGAAACACATAAATGTCAGCAAAGCGACTGTCCAACTGCCTTTCTCATAGGAAAGCATTGTGGGAATTTTTTTTTGGGGGGGGGGCAGATCTCCCCCATTGTCAAATGCAATCTTTTGTTGGCTTATCCTACCACACCAGATTGGCCCCAAAATATTATCCTGATATATTTTTTTAAACAGACCATTTCTTTCTAACATTTCACTGAGTTAGAAAGAACATATTAGGACATTCCATGTCCTGGTTTATATGGAGAAGCAGCAATGTCTACTCTATAGAGACAAAACTAAGAACATTTCATATCAATCAGCAAAATTAAGTTTTCAAAACTGTGCTAATATGTTCACCCAATGAAATAAATTAACAAAGCCTTAGATTTAGGTAAAACTAAGAATAATTTAATAGTACTCCAAACTTCTGTGCGCCTTTAGCACTAACTGTGCACATGAGCTTATTTGAAGGCTGTAACAAGGGAGAGTGTGCCATTGACCGAAGAACAGTGGTTATACTCTTTCTATCTGGGATAGTTGTCTGCTTCTGCTAAGCGCATAGCTTCAGGAGATGTACATGGAACAGTGAAGGAGGAAGTGGACACCCGCCTAGCCAGCTACATCAGCTGCATCAATCCTGCCAATCAATGGGGTAACAGATGTTGTAGCCAGATTGCCCTCACATCCACTGTATAGGAGCTAGGCCAATTTATTTCTGGTTCAGCTACAATTTATTTAAAGCATAGCGAAACTAGTGGTCTCTTTTTTAAAGCTGCATTATTAGATGAGTTTTAAATTTATATTTCTTTGTTTAATATACTGCATATACCTTTTTGTGATATTGGTCCTCTTTTGGAATGTTGCATTTTTGATTAGTATTTGCAATGCCTCATATCATCCCCCCATTTATTATATAATTCTATATAAATGATTATAATTTATTTATGATAATAAAACCTGAGTGTGTTGAGGTAATAAATATTAAGAGCTGTGCAATTAACAGACAACAGATAATCAGAGTTGGAAGACACCTTATAGGTCATCTAGTTCAACCCCCCGCCGAAGCGGGAGACCCTACACCATTTCTGACAAATGGCAAATTGAAGCATCTCACAGCACTAAAGAACACAGTAATCACTGTTGCATAATATATAGGCTCATTTAAAGTACCATCTTTCTGTTATCTGTGCCAAAAGTGATTGTAAATATATTTTTTTAATTCTAATTTCCAAAGCTAATAATTATTTTTCATTTTAAAGTAAAGTCTCTATTATAATAGCTCATCTTTGACCAATAAGAATTGGTGCAAAAACTTAAACGAACAATCCTATACTGATATATGATAATAGTAATTGGCAATTGTGTAATATAATCCATTTATTTGCGCTTTCCAGTCAAATAATAATATTTTATCTGTAAAATGAAATCACCGTTCCCTTTTTTCCCCCCAATAAACTTTTATTTGGGTTTTCACACATACAAAATACAAGTAAAACATCTTTTTTGAAAATAGCATGGTCCCGGGTTGAACTTCTTTATACAGACACAAAACTCAATTTCATGCTCCTTTTTGTGTTCTATTCCATATCTTATACTATTCTACATTTTCTATATAGTTTTTCCCCTCTTTTAATTTTCTCAATTTTATTTTAATTATCTCATCTTAATTCAAATCATTATATTTATACTTTTGTCTGTTCTGTTTCAATTTCATATTATCTTTTCTCATTAAACAAATTTTCTCCTGTAGTTACTAATTACATCCATTCAACTCTTATTTAAACTTATTTAAACCTTAAGGTTATGACTTTCAATATGTAATACATAATACATAACTTCCAATCGAATTCTGCTTGGTACATTCTTATAATACACACTATATTCTTTAAAAAAAAGATTATAAATATATGTAATTATAAACCCTCATTCCATTCCAATTCAGGTCTATCATTAAAAATCATTAAAATCTTAACATCTTTAACACTTCTTTTCAATTAAATATCATACTTCCTTAAAAACACATATAATCTCCATAATTAATTTTTCCCTTATTTCTCTTCACATATGTTTTATAAATCATTAAATATTCATTTTGTTACATTTATTTATTGACAAGCATTCCACTGAATTACGATAGCTATTTTATCAAACATTTTAATCATACATTGTTTCATATTTTCTAAAATTATTTCTGTTTCTAATATAACAATACTATCTTATGTACCTTTGCAGAATCCCTTTTTCCATTAAGTTTTCACCCATTATCTCTAAATAGGCCCTGTTTCTCTATATTTTGTTTCTGTCCTTTATAACTTCTTTTCCTTTCTTCCCTCTCATCTTCTCCCTCCCCTTTTTACCCCCTTGTCTCTCTAGTTCTAATTCTCTCTTCTGCATTTCCCTCTTCTGTTGCTTTCTGATTTTATACTTATTTTTCACTCTCTATATATTTTTTGGAGTTGTTTTTCCCAATCTTAAACTTTCCATTCTCTTTCCCCACTTTCACCATTTTCTTATCAGCCTTATTGTATCAATGAGTCACCATGTGCGAATAGGCAGCAATATAAATCTCCTAAACAAACAAACAAACAAACAAACAAATAAATATAATTGCTAATAAATGTAGGCAAAGCTAAAGTTGAAGTAAATAGGAAAATATCAAGGTTTGTTCCAAAATATTGCTAACTCTTATGAGATTCAATGTAAATCTATACATATAAAAGCGAAATACCACTCATGCAGCTTCACAAAATCTCCTGAACCGTAAAGCCTACAAACTTGAAATTTGGCACGTATGTTCCTCTTGGCTTCTAGGTGCTCACTAAGAAAGGATTTTTTGAAATGACCATCATATCATTAGTATTTCATATATTATTATTATTAACACACTCTGATGCTAAGGAGTTCTACTCCCCTACCAAAAAGAAATCTGTTCCAAATGCAAAACAGGCAGAGGAGAGGAGTTTCAGTTTCAGTTTCACAGCAGGAACCAGCTTTATTACAGAACAGTTGAGCTACAACATACCCAGACTCCTTGCTGTCTCCTTACTCACACAGCAAATACTGTTTCAGTTTCCATGTTTCAGTTTCCAAACAGCCCTCAACTCTCACACTGACAGGACACTAGCCAGATAAATACCAATGGATGCTGGTAGGCAGAGGCACACTTTTTCCCCTTAATTTCCTCCCCCAAAACTAAGCCCGATCACATAGTTCCTTAGCGAAGCACGGATATAGAGCTAGTCCTGTAATATGTTGGAATTCTGCAAACTTCTTTGGTATAGACAGATAGATTTAGATGAAAATGTAAATGAAGATGTAGATATAGATACATATGCTCATTCATTCATTCTGAAAATTGGGAAGTTTTGCTTTATTGTTGACAAACCAAAGCAAAAAAAATAGGATGTGCTAGGCTGTAGACAACTCTTTCTTTATGATGGAAACATTACATTTTTCTTACAGAGGGACACCCAGGGCATTTTCTGTACAAGTGAACAATGCCATAAAAAAGAAATTTCAATGAAAGAAGTAGCATGAATTTGAAGACTTTAGCATTTATCACTAAATTTGATTCTCTTTTGTTGAGATATAATGAGGAAACACTCTTCTTACTCCCCCATCAGCATTTGTCAAATTGGCTCAAAATAGTTAGAAACAGTAACTGCTTTTATGAACATTTCATTTTTATTCTCTCTACAAGCTAGCATATAGATGTCTATAACTTCTGTTTCTATTGCATGACTTTTTGTCCCAATGCTTGCCTTTTTAAATATTTGCATGGAAAAAAATATGTACATTGTTTCTGAGACTGATTTTTTTATACATCTGGTTAAAGCTTTCATGGCTAGAATTCACTTAATCTTTAAGGTGTGAAAATAGTCACAAATACTTTGCTGTTGAAAAGCAAACTTGATTATTCATTCTACAGTTTTTCAATTTCATGCTGAATGGCTTCGAGTCAGTATTTTGACTACTGGTGATTGTCTGGATTAAGTTCCTGCGCTTTTCTTGGCAAGATTTCAGAATTGGTTTGCCATTGCCTCCTTCCTAGGGCTGGGAGAGTTTGACTGGCTCAAAGTCACCCAGCTGGCTGCATCTTGAAGGCAGGACTACAATTCACAGTCACCCGATTTCTAACCACTATACAAAATAGTCTCTCTATATTATATATTATTCTCCTTGATATGTGGAATGTAAAATGTTCTACAAATATTTGGTTTACCTATACTTTGCAATGCTAGAGTTAATGAAAAAAAAAATTTCTCCTCACTTCCATCTTGTCAACTTTTGAGTTTTTCACATATGATAATCCTGTCCGGTGAATGCTTCTTTTTTCCTTATGCTTATTTCAAATCAGACCCACAGCAAATGTTAAGTATTTCATTATATTAGACTCTTGGTAGACTCATGTGGGAAATTGCATACAAATCTAGCATAGCTAACCTCAGTGATTTGAGAATTGCACTAAACATATATCATCTTTCCTTCTTTGGATAGTAATATCCAAGTAATGTTAGAGTAAAAAGTAATGTTAGAAATTTTGTAGCAATCTTCGTAGCAATCTTCATTTCTGTTCAGTAAAAGAAGGAGTATTGGGACATACTTACATAGGCATTTGATTTATTTGTTTTATTTATTTATTTATATTTATATTTATGTATTTATAATAACTTACTCAGGGCAATTTACAATAAAAATATAGAAACTGGTATAAAAGCATGAAGAAAAAACAGATGTAAAACAGAAATAAGAGCAAAGTTAAATACAAATATTACATATTAGAAAGGCAGGGGGAGCAACCTTCATGTCATCAACTCCCAGCTCCATTCAACAGATTTGGACTTGTATAGCTTCCTTTTCGTATGAAATAATGATAATTTATTTACTGTAAATGTTTTTGCCAGAGGTGTTAGGCTTCAAGTTGGCTACTTAATTTGGTGAGCTGTTGGGATCTGAGTTCAGATATAGAAAAAGAATGGGTGTTCATAGTTTTCATGCTCGCAATTGGCATTGTGTGGAGTTTTTGAAATGACCTGGCAGAACGACTAGGAATCTGGCAATCTGACTGTGCTTGAGATGCAGAACAATTCAGGCTATAACCTGAATGGGTTTTATGAATGAGAGGAGATAATTAGCCATTTAGTTCTTACAGAGTTCTGCACAATCAAAATGTTAAAAAAAATATTATTCTCTCCTTTTTAAAAAACAAACAAACACCACACTATTCATGACTTTATGAAAAAAATACTATTTATTTGGAAATGTTTTGTTTTAAGGTTATAAAGTGTTGAAATAGTGGCTTTCTTATTTATTATATTATGTCCACACTAATCAAAAACATTCCCTTTTTATGTATTCTTGTTCTTTTATGACTTCTTCCCTGATTCATATTCCTTGCCAAGTATTTCTAAGTTTTCTAAGGATAGCAGGAATGGCTGATATCTGAAGCTTTGTATTGTTCTGAATTTTGTTCTTTGAATTTAGAAACAACCGTTCATATCTCCACTTGGGAGACCCACCAAAATGAAGAGATCTACAGAACCATTTCCTAACCCTTGAAGATTCTGAGGCACAGTTGAATATTGGGAATAATGCTGGAGAAATGGGGAGCAAGCAATTGCATGTGCTTGAGGCTTGTGAATCAGATGATAAAATACTATTATATCATTATATCTGAACATAATAGGCAAGTAATATTTGAACCTCTGTAAACCATTATAACTAGATGGATTTTTCTGAGCTTTGGGGTCTCTGAACAATTTTGCAATTCTCTATCACAGATACTGCAGATTATGACTTGTGTGTGCTCTATGGGACTTTTTTTTTTAACTCACCAATGCTTTTGTTGAATAGTTTGGCCTGTTGCTGAGCTGTAATCCACATGATCATCTGGGACTGACATGATACAGAAGCCAATTAGCAACAGTTTGCCAGAAGCAACCATGAACCAGAATGCCAGGACATTTTTTGGAAAGCCATTTAGTGCTCTGTTTTATGATTAGAACAGAAATGCTAACCTTTCCACTGTTGCACATTTCTTTACACAGAATGCCTTATTGATCTACTTGAGCATGAACTCATTAAGGACTGTTGAATTCAGCGATGAGGAGGAAAGAAGCCAAAAGCCATGTGAGGAATGACCCATCTGACACCAGAAAAATATAATGGCTGTTTTGTGCCCATGTCCTGCAGGTCCTTGAAAAAAAGCAATCATTTTCTGATCAATGACTTGCAGCAAAATAAACCCACAACAGAAAATAATGGGAAAAGGATAAAATAACTTTTTCCACACTAAATATTGAAAAATAAATAAAAACTACATAAACAAATCCACATATACACAGTTCACAATCCTCCAGCATGCTTACTTACCAAAATTAATGTGAGTTAGAAAAGAACAGATTTTATTTAATTGTACACTTATAAATATTTACATCTTTATCATGACAAGGTTGATTCCAAGGTACTATTTGATATAGTCCAAAATACTTCAGTAATTAAACTTTTACAGCTGGAACTCTTAAAGCCAGTCATAAACAGCTCCTTTTGGACAGGAAAAAAAATAGCAGATTAGCCTCAAAAACATTTCGTTTTCCAAGCCAAAAAAGAGAGATTTTCATTAAATTTTTTAAAAAAATTAAGGTAAGAATTTTTTATTTAATTTATAAAATATGAAATCCCTGTAGTGAAAGTTCAATACAAATGTGAATCAAATCAGTTATCTCTCATTATTCAAACATTACTGTGTCTTCCATGCAGAAGAGGCAGAAGTGATTTACAGCAGCTAATAGAACAATAAAAAGGACATAAAAAATATCAGCAAGTTGAAAAATGCCCAAATTTTGATTAACTGGGAATTCTGTGCTAGTCATAAATGTGAAGATCTGATGCAAAGTTACTTTTTTAGTGCCACCTTAATTTCAGATTTCAAATTTTTTTGTCTCAAGATGGCAACCACTGGTAAAATGCTCTCTAGTGTTTTTTACTTTAAAAAAAAAAATTCTGTGACTCACTGCGGATTACATAATACCAAAGATGAGCTTCTGAACATCAGACAATTTTTCTAGGAATATTCCTCCTCCGGTTTCTCTTGTCCTTGCAAACACAGAGGGAAGTTGTGTGGATATACTGATTGGAGGAGCAGCTGCTATCTCCAACAGCTGGAGAAAACAAAGGAAATGCTAGAGAGGAAGGCGTGGAGGTGTCTTTGTCAGAAAGAGAGGGGTAAGGACCCTGCTCTCATCATTTCACCTAACAAACCTACATTCATTAGTAAATAAATAAATACAATGTTTCTCCAAAAATAAGATCTAGTCTGATATATTTTTTCCACCAAAAAAGGCACCAGGTCTTCATCAAAAAAACACAATGAAGAATGTTCTTCCTCCGCCAACTCGGAAAGCTTAGACTGCCCAAGGAGCTGCTGATACAGTTGTACAGAGGGATTATTGAGTCTGTCATTTGTACCTCTATAACTAACTGGTTTGTCATAGCAACCAAACAGGACAGACACAAACTTCAATGGATAGTTAGGACTGCAGCCCAATCTATACTATATTTGCTGTAGCTCTGTTCCATTTTGTCTCTCGTATGTAAAAATAAAGCAAATTATTCCCTGGGCCTTAAAATTACAGTCTGTTAGTAATGTCAAACCATCATCTCACAAGTAATTGCTGATTCCTTTCAAAGGATTGCTGCGTTATTTTGAAAAAAATCATCATTTGATTACTGCAATTAATCCGATATTCATAAAGATATAGGAGGATGAAGCTTTATTGTTTTGTAAAAAAAGTACTGGATGAATCAAGTTGGCTTTGGAATCTTCCTTTGAACATTTTATTAACACTCTTTAAGGAAAATAGTGTCTTGATACTGTTATGTATATAAGTTCACCTTTAAAAACATATTTGAGTATTAGCATGAATGGGCTTCTTCTTTAAATGTACTTTTCTCTGAAATATTTCTGCCTTCATTATATTGAAAAAAAAAACCTGAAGAAATTTAGAGGAAGAATGAATTTATACTAATGATTCATAGTGCATTGTTGTATTCTTCATATCAATTTCTTTGAAAAGAAATTGTGGAATTTGTGATGGTTAGCTTCTCTAACATGGACTGTGGGAAATAACTTGAACTACTCAGCATAAATGAGATAATTCTTTATTGAACACCATTTAAAATACTAGACTCTTATATGCATAAAATGTTTCTTTAATGCTATACAAAATGAAATGGTTCCTAAAGTTTTGGCTTCATATTATTAAGACCAACATGTCACAAAAATAATTGGAATGCAAACAATTTAATTAATAGCTTAAGTGAACTATTTGGACAAAATACAATTTTACTTAGCAATATATTCAACAATCAGATAGAAGAATGTGAAAACACATACATTTTTATAAAGTTATATTAAAACCTAGGCAATCTCTGTGAATTTATTTATTTTGATTAAATATTGGATTATACAGAAAAGTCAAGTAAGAAAGGAGAACTATAACTGAAAAGGTATAGTAATCAAGTAACAGTCAAAGGAAAGGAAAACGTACATGGATGAACAATAAGAAAGGCTTGTTCTAATTGGCTCAGCCAGAATTCAGTAATTATAAATAATTTTGCAAATCTCCTAGTGATCTGTGAGCATTGGTCTAATAGCAACAGTGAATAGAATTTTTGAGTTTCCAGGTCTGTGAAATACAACAGGGTTTGTAGTGAAGAAAACTATAATATATATAAAAAAGAATACATGAGACAGAAGCTGTGTTTCTTGAATTTGGCATCACTATGTTGGCTCTAAAACTGAAATGTTATTCTTTCCTTCTAGCACTAGAGTAAAATGTGAAAGCAAGCCAGGAAGAAATGTCATGGTTGCTTAAATGCAAGGTCACGTAAGTTCTTTGCCAGGGTGAACAGCCTTTTGGTTAATCAACAATCCATACACTCCTGATCATTTTGGAGATCTATATTTAGATATATTTTTAAAAATTCACTTTGGTCCCTATTGAATCCCAGTATTCTTTTGTTTAAAAAGACTTGACAAATGTTTTCCTGGAGCTGGATCCAACTTTCTATTATGGTGGAAAACATCAGTTAAAAAATCCTCAGCAAAATTTAGCTGAATAAGTACGTGAAATGATAATGCAGACCCTTGCTGCAAGTGAAATCAACACACATTTAAGTGAGTGCGTTGGTGAATTAAGGTGAATTAGAGAGGCAGAAAGGTTTTAAATTGCGTGTTTGTGTGTGTGTATGTGAGGGAGGGAGAGGGAGAGGAGAGGGAGAGAGGGAGAAGGAGAGAGAGAGGCGGGGATATATATACTATATTGTTGGAGATATATTGCACATTGTTGATACTAAATCTTCTACACTTTTATTTCTTGCGATATCTCTTTCTCTCCCTGTTTTTGTCTGCCTGTTGTCCAATTTTGCCACAACTCCTTTGATGTTCACTGATATAGTAAACAAACCCCAAGGTATACTTTTTGCAACTTCCATTAAATAATCCTTGTGCTTGCTATGGTCTGGATGTATGGTAAGGATTGGCTGCAGGTGTGCTTGGATGCAAGATAATTGGAAATTATCCACAGTAATTTTCCAAATTGAAATAAGTCTCTTAAAAATTTAGATTGGATTGTTTCCAGCACACACACACACACATTTGTTTTTTATTTGTTTGTTTGTTTGTTTTCTGTTCATTCTGCATCATTAGAACAGAATAACAGAGTTGGAAGGTTTTTTAATCCAACCTCCTGGAGGTTTTCTAATCTAACCTTCTGCTCAGGCAGAAAACTCTATACCATTTCAGATAAACAGTTATCCAATCTCCTCTTAAAAAATTGCAGTATTGGAGCATTCACAACTTCTGGAGGCAAGTTGTTCCACTGATTAATTGTTCTAATTGTCATGAATTTTCACCTTAGTTCTAGGTTGCTTCTCTCCTTGATTAGTTTCCACCCATTGCTTCTTGTCCTGCCCTCAGGTGCTTTGGAGAATAGCTTGACTTCCTCTTCGTTGTGGCAGCCCCTGAGATATTGGAACACCGCTATCATGTCACCCTCAGTCCTTCTTTTCATTAAACTAGACATACCCAGTTCCTGCAACTGTTCTTCCTATGTTTTAGCCTCCAGTCCTCTAATCGTTTTTGTTGTTTTTCTCTGCACTCTTTCTAGAGACTCAACATCGTTTTTACATTATGATGAGCAAAACTGGATGCAGTATTCCAAGTGTGGCCTTGCCAAAGCATTATAAACTTCATGTGATCTTGATTCTATCCTTCTGTTAATGCAGCCTAGAAATGTGTTGGCTTTTTTTGGCAGCTGCAGCATGCTGCTGGCTCATATTTTAAGTGACTGTCTACGTGACATATTGCGACTCCCCCCCCTTTGCTAAACCAGGCATGGGCGTGGCCAGGATATGATGCATCGGGCCCATGGATCGTGAGTTTGACAGCGCTGCTGTAGGCGGTTTACAAAAATGAAAAGCATGTAAACAGAAGTAAAATAATAGAACAAAATAAACAATGAAAAATAATACAATGAAAATACATCAATATGACAACAAAAAGATGAATAGGTGGCAAGCAGAAAGCAAGGGTGGGAGGTGGAGTCTGCTATCAATCCAGCAGCAACCTCTAGTATGGAACTCCCCTTCTGGTCCACAAGCCTCTGTGTGCATGCATGCGTGCATGCATAAATAAATAATAAATATGTGTATATTATTCTTGGTGTAGTTATTTTTCTTCATGAATAGATGATTACCTATGTTTGTATAGGTACAGGTATTTAGCCTCTTCCAGTAGGAACTGGTACAAATCAATATCTGTTCTGAAGTAATGCAAATAAAAATTTGGTGCAAATTTGGGGTAGATGGAAATAATGTCTGCAACAACACTGAAATTTTTATTTATTCTTTTCAGAAGCATAGATAATGATTGAGATACCAAAAGTGGAGAAAGAATTAATTGCATGTGGAACATTGATAATTTACCCTCTGTTTCTTTGTATAATTTAAAAATTATGGACATCTTTCAGAGTTGCATAGGTCTTCATTGAAATGAACCAATGTACAATATGCATTTTTGAATTCACTGTCTCATCTGGAATGAGCAGGCTCTTGGAAATGTGCAGTGGTTGATGTTGCCTTCATGTCTGTTGCCCTCTGGGAGGAGGTTTCGAAGTATTTCTAGCAGGACTACCAGATTCGGCAATAGTTTTGTTTCCTATGCCATCCATCTGCTAAACTTGCAAGAATTGTTTTTCTCGCCATGTACATGTATACTGTACATCCAAAGGAGACTGTGTTGTATCTGTGTGTCATATAATGCATGCAGGTATATATGCATAATTGTGTATTTATTTATTTACTTTGTCATGATTATGTAATGTACTGTATATTGGAGGTGGTGACCCTTTGAAAGCTGTATGCAAGGAAATTTCATTTTAATGTATGCAGATTGGTGTACATTCAAAGTGACAATAAAGTTATTCTATTCTATGTAAATTGAGCAATGCTTTCCTCAAGTATAAATTAGCCTTGTAGGTTTATGCGCTGTTTCTAGTTTACCTTAATTAAGTTTAACACACTTCTCTCTTTCTGGTCTCTTTCACTAAACTAGCTCTGCTTGGTTCCTAGAAGGGATAATTAAATATCCTAAGAAATCCTTATCACAAGATTATTTCATATATGGCTGTCCATTACATCCTGTCTCCAAAACTCAGTGGTATAATTAACAGAAAACAAGGAACCCTCCTGATACAAGTTTAATGTATTGTTTAAAAAAAAGACTTGCCTGTGTCAGTTTAGTCATTTGCAAAAATAAAGTTGTAGAGATAAATAGCTTTTGTGTTTATGGATTTTGGAGAAAAAGGCAGAAAAATATATAGTATATGTTCTTGTCCTCCCTACATGTTACTCTGTGACATGCAGCTAAACCCACCTGTCCTCCAGTAAAACAGACCGTGTGCATAGATCTGGATGCTTTATTAAAGAAACAGGATGGGTGAAACTGGGAAAAATAGAAATACATACAATAAGAAGTCAAATACAAAATAAGCAATGTTGAGTTGCTGGTGAGCATAACAATTAACAAATACAGATAAATCTAAATCTTACCAGTGATGCGGTGTGTATGGGATGTGGATTTTTATCCTCAGATGAACAGTGCCATGGATTAGTTGGGATTCTTCCTAGTGCTTCTGTTTTCTTCCAAATTCTAAAGGAAATGGAGTCTGGCTTCCCAGCATGCACTTGTTTTGGGAGTGGGTTGATGGGTAAAACTTCCAAACAATACCGATTGGTTTTTGGCCCCTGGCCACTAGACAACAACAGCAGGGCCAGAAAGCAACAACCATATAAATATAAATTATATGCTGGGGCATGATAGTATAGTTAGATATTAATGACACTTTTTGCTAAAGTTATTCAATCTATAGACTCAGTTTCTGACACATATTGAGCTGCATATAGCTGCAGAATCTTCTTCTTGCCTACTTTTTAACATCTTGGTTGAAAAAACTATCTGGAGATAGATAATGCTCAGGTAGTCCGCAACCTACAAGCACAGTTGAGCCCAAAATTTATGTTGCTAAGTGAAACATTTGTTGAGTTTGGCTCCATTTTACAACTTTTCTTGCCACATTTGTTAAGTGAATCATTGAAGTTGCTCGGTTAGTAACATGGTTATTAAATGAATTGTTGCAGTTGGTAAATTGGTAACATGGTTGTTAAGTCAATCTGACTTTTCAATTGACTTTGCTTGTTAGAAGGTCATAGAAGGGGATCAAATGACCCTGGGACACTGCAACCATCATAAATATAAACCACTAGCCAAGCATCCAAATTTTGATCATGTGACTATGGGGATGCGGCAATGGTCGTAACTCTGAAAACAGTAATAAGTCACCTTTTTCAATGCCGTTGTAACTTTGAATAGTCACTAAATGAACTGTTGTAAGCCAAGGGCTACTGTATACTTTTGCTATTATAGCTGATACCAAGTTATTAAGTAAGCATGGATTTTTATTTCCTTCTGATGAACAATCTTGTAATATGTTTCTATGGAGATTAAGCTGCCTATTTCACTGATTGCCAGTGATTTATTTATTTAATGAGCTACAACTTTCCATTACCCAGAGCAGCATGTGATCCATAGAAATAAAAGTAATAAAATCAAGTAAAATAAATAATAAATTAGTTTAAAGAACCCAATTTAACACACACACAATGAACCAGTAATACTATCATAGCACTATGTAAAGCATAGAAGGCATAGTCAATATATGTTTACTAGAACCAAGTAGAAGAAGAATAAAAATCAAGTATTTCTTACTGAAGGCTTAAATATTTCATCCTTGGAAATATCACAAGGTTGTTTGGAAGACAGTCCCTAATTGTGTGTGCAAGCATAGAGAGTCTTCTGCTGTAAGTGTCAATGAAATGAAGTGGCCTTGAACATCTTCACAGAGATAACGTTCTAGCAGCGGCTAGAGGTGATCTTCAAAACTGGATGAAATTATAAATTTTATTCTTTTGCCAAAATATTCTTTTCTACAGACTAGAGTGGCTGAATCTAAACACCTAAACAAGGGGTGTCAAACTCAATTTAATTGAGGGCCACATCAGGGGTGTTTTTGACCTTGGGGGGCTAGGGTGGGTGTGGCCAGCTTGACATCACTCTTGTCAAGGGCACCTCTGATGGCCCGAGCGCTCTGCCAGCGAAAACAGGCTCCCGAGCTCCATCTGTGACAGACTCCTGCAACCCTTAGCCAGCAAAAACGAGCTCTGTTTTCGCTGGCAGAGGATCCACAGTCTGGTCCTTCACTGTTTGCAGAGCGTTCCCACAGGCCAGATCTAAGCACTCTACGGGCCGCATCTGGCTCCTGGGCCTTGAGTTTGATACCCCTGACCTAAACTAATGACTCTTATATTCCTCTCACAGTCTGGTTGTCAAGTCTACCTGTTTAGTTTACAATTTGATAGGAATAAATTTGGGGTAATCTTCCCATTCTGTAGCGCACTTAGGCTCCACTCATTTTCAGATGAATCAAGGAGTCCTCATCAAATAGCATGAATTGGATCCCTGAAGGAAAAGAGAAGCAGAGAGGAAATGGTGTGGAAACCATGGAATGAATAAGAGATGATTCAATCTGCAATCCCAAGATCGTGTTGCTGAAATTCACAAATTCATTATCAGTCCTGAAATTATTTCCTGTTGATTTTTTTTCAGAGAAACCAAAAAATAACTGATGTACCAGGCCTTGGATAGACATAAGAAATTAAGAGGAAAAAACCCCCTCCAAACATCCAAAAAGTTAACAAGAAAAAAACCAACTCTGGATTACTAGCGTTATTCTGTAATTTTTTTTTATTCCAATGCTTTAACTAAGCTGTTCAAAGAATATCTGTTCTGTTTACTAGTATTACCTTCTGCAACCTACATTATTTCCCTGCTTGTAAATTTTAATATGGTGTAATTTATATGGGACTGCCATTGAAAAACAGCTGGAAGCTACAGGTGGTACAAAATGCAGTGACACAAGTGTTAATGGGTGCCTCCCAGTATGCCCACATGTCACCACTGCCAGGCAGTATACTAGTGCAATTCAAGTGCTGTCATTACCTGTAAAATACTTTGTGGAATAGGACCTTGCTACCTCAGGGATTGCCTATCTCCAACTGTTTCTGCCCATTGAGTATGTTTTAGGAGACTGGATACACTCCAGGCCTCTTCTGTGGCGTGGTCTTCATAGACTGGGAGCTGAGCAACAGTAAACAAATACAAGACTCAAAAAATCTAGAAAACCTGTTGCAACTTACTCTTCACAGACGCTTAAGTATTCAGTATTTTGAAAACAAAAAGGATCTCTTTGGAGTATCAGCAGTCCACCCCAAGAACTCAAAAGTAAAATTTCAAAGTAAAATATTAAACATGGGGTGGGGTGGGGGTGGGGAATGGAAAGAGGCAGCTACAGTTTGAGTCTTGTTATTCTCCTTGGTTCCAGCTGTGGGCCTCCCAGTTTCCACAAACAGGCAAATCTCTGCTTTTGGCATTTTCCTTTTCTTGCAGGATATTCTAATTCAGGAACTAGCTCTATTTAGTGGAACCAGGTTCCAACTAGGTCACACAAACAGGTGGGGAAGTCTGCCTATACAGGCCTTGATAAACATAATTCCAGCAAGCGCTTTCTTTTCTCTCGGGTATCTGAGAGGTTCTGGGTGCTCTCTGAGCTTGGTGGTTTTCTTGCAGACATTTAATTACCCAAACCAAGTAACCTCATCAGTGCTAGTCTAGCATTGATAACGTTACCTACTTTGGGTAATGAACATCTAGCGCTGATGATCTTGCCTACTCTGGATAATGAAACATTTGCAAGAAAACAGCCAAGCTCAAGAGAGCAGCGAGGACCTCTCATTTCAACCCTGAGCTACGAATATTTACAAATAAAGCTACAAACTTTATTAGTCTCTACTATCTGCCAGCTCTATTACCTGCCCTTTTAACAGAGCATACTTGGCTTAGCCAGCCCTGAACCTTTAGGCATTTACCAGTTAAGGAGCTGTGGTTTACTTATTTCTGTTTCTCACCTTCTGGCTAAGATCAGGTATCATATTCTTATTAGGAGGCTGGTATTTTTCCTTTACCAAACCTTGTATTAAAGTCATCTGTGCACCCACACTCTGGAACTCATCTCTTCAAAGATATGGACATGCCCTATCTCATAGGGTGCTACTTAAGACCTGGATTTGATCTCAGGGCTGGTGTTGGTATGTGTTTGTAGAGCTGCTGATTTGTTTAATTGTTAACAAATTGGGCTGCTTTTGGGATTGTGTATATTTAACTGTTTTCACTGATGTGCATTTATAAGTGTATGCGTAGCTATATATGTTTAAATAAATAAGGTTCTTTTTTGAAGCAGCCCTCAACAAGTATACAAAATGAATCTTTTTTGGAAAATGGGAAGTGATAAATGGGAAGTGATAATGATTTCATTATGAAGCTCAGGTGAAATAGGAATCTTGGATTGTGCTGAAAGTATTTTTAATTGGTTGTACAAGCAGACCATGCTGTTTTAAATTGTATTCCATTTAATTAAAATTTTCCAAGCAAACAATCAAATCTTGAAAAAAAGCATCTTGCATATGAACAATGCTGTACTTGTGAAAAGCAGTTCTCTTCTGTACAACAGGTACTTAAATACCATGGTGACTGACATGGGGTAAATACAGGAGAAGCTTTTTCTGTTCTTCTTCCATATGCCTTTTCCAAGGCCAATGGCATTATGTTGTTCCCTTAAAATATCAAGCTAACATGTCAGCAAAGGAAATGAAAATGTTCTATGGGAAACATGAAAATATAATTCAATTTTCATCTGACCTAGCTTTCTAAGTATCCAATAAAAAAACGTGTTTTTTGCACAAAAAACCATGAAAATATAACAAACAAAAACAAAACAAAACCCAGTGAAGTTTGGTGGCAGTGGATTGCTTAAATTCCTGATAATTTCTAGGAGCTGGAGCTTCCTATTCTACCTTGGCCACAACAGACTAAATTAACATTTTCAAAATGAAGAACTTCTTACCCCACTAGAAATCCATCTTCTGCACCTATTATTTGATGAAAATACATGTTGTTAAAGTTTACAAAAGGAAGGTGACAAGGATTTTTAAAAAATAAATTACTGACAAAAAAGAATAAAGAGGGATAAAAATAAAATATAGTATATTCATTAAAAGAAAATAAGGGTGAGGATGTTTTGTATTAAGAAAAAGTTTTAAATAACACAACATTGGGGGTATAATTTGTTTTATATAAGAAACAAGGCCAGCAATATCTACAAAAGAAACTTGATTCTCTGTGGGATATGGTGAGACAAGAGGGCACAGTTTCTAGGTTAACAAACAAAATTCAAAATACAACAGCAGAAATTTTGGAATGTATTTGGGTTAAATATGCCTGAAAGTTACGGTCAATTTGTAATAATATGCATAAATACCTAAATGCTTTCCCTGAAAATGAACCCAGGAAATGAACCCAGCTTTTGAATTGTGGTGTTGGAGAAGACTCCTGGGAGTCCCTTGGACTGCATGGAGACCAAATCAGTCAATCTTAAAGAAAATATACCCTGATATGTTTTTAGAAGGACAGATGCTGAAGCTGAAGCCAAATACTTTGACCACAGAATGAGAAGAGAGTACTCATTGGAAAAGACCCTGATGTTGGAAAAGATTGAAGGCAAAAGGAGAGAGGATGAGATGGGTAGATCACTGATGCAATGAACATGAATCTGGGCAAATTCTGGAAGACAGTGGAGGACAGGGAGGCCTGGTGTGCTGTGATCCATGGGGTTGTGACACAATTTAGCAGCTGAACAACAACAAACAATTGGTTTGGTGCTAGACTGTTCCTCTGATGCCAGAATTGTAATTATAATTGTACTTATAAACTGTTAAGTTGTTTACTTTGGTTTTGACTTTCTTTTTTGTAAGACAGGAATATAAGATACTCCTTTCTATTAACTGTATTAATTTTAAATAATTGTATTTTAAATTATTCACTTACCAAAACAGAAAGGGTTACTCTGAAAACACCCTGTTTCTATGTTTTTTGAATTTGAGTTTGTGCAAAGAACTTGAGGATTTGTGACGAGTTTGTGCAGGCATCTTAAGGTATAAAGATTAGTGAGTAAATTTAGGTCCATAGCTAAGTCAGAACCACAAATTTATCTCCTTTGTTTCGATCCAAATGTTTTAAACAAAAAAAAAAGTACATGTTTTTAAAAATTGATTTTATTGCAGTTTTCAAAAAAATACAAATCTTATTTATATTCGTTACAGCGTTTTGTCATCGACAAATACATATATCTTACATACCTTATTATATACACATCTACATTGATAATCTCTTAAGGTCTCTTATTCTCCGTAGAACTGCTGCGAGCATCCAGAGAGTGGGAGGTGCTTCAGTCCTTCCTTCTCACAGGCTGAGTTATAATTGAAGAACGCTCCTCCTTCCTCCACGTGGCTCCTCCATGCGTTCTCCCAGTTTTCACTCAGCCTTCGAGAAAGCAGGCAGCGATCTCTTGTTCCTTGGCCGTTTTTCAGAGTTTTTGCTTCTAAGTGTTCAGGTTTGCCTTTATTCCTTTCCTCCTTGTCCCTGCGTTGATAGTGTGCTCTTAAATTTAATTGGTGAGGCGTTTTTTTGCCTGTAGGAAGGGGTTTAAGGGTTCGGAGCTTTACTTCCCCCCCGCCCCTCTTCTCTTTCTCTGCATTTCCGAGCGTGCCTTTATCCAGCCGCTTGTCTCCGTGCCTTGATTTATTGCACTATTATCATTCCCCCCTAGAACGCTTTAGAGGAAGCAACGCTTCCTCTCCCAGCCCTGGCTTTTCGTTGTTCCTGATTGCCTGGTAAGCGAATAGGGCTGGTGCGCTCTGATTGCCTCGCCGTGCCGGGCGGCCATTTTCGAACCGCCTCGTGGCCGGCGCCATTTTGTTTTATTTTAAATAATATTTTTTCCTGGCTGTGTGTAATTTTTGTTTTTTGGATTTAAGCTGTGTGGATTGAGGCCCTAAGCGGGACCGTCAGGCCGCGTGGAGCCCCCTTTTTTATTGGAGGACACTGTGGTTCCGGCCCTGCTGTCTTTCCTTTAGAGGTTTTTTTCTTGTTGGCTTTTTCTGTCTGTATCAATCAGCTTGTTCAGAGGCGCGGGCACGTACTTCCCATTGTGTTGGGAGGCTGCCTAAAGAGGCCTACCTATTATACTTATTTTGCTTCCCTTATTTTTTGGCCTCTGCGTTCATTCGGCTCATTTGGATTTGTATTTAATAAATTTTATTATTATTTTCTCCTTGTGCCTATTTGGCCCTGTCCTTGGGCCCCGCCCTAAAAAAAAAAAAAAAAAAGGAGAAAAGAAATTATTATTATTAGTTATTTTATAATATATTCCAGCAAGCTTTTGTGTAGATATTTTTGGATAGTTTTCTCCTTGTGTTTTTTAGTACTTGGTGTTTTAAAAACAAATTCAAATAAATAAATAAATAAATAAATAAATAAATAAATAAATAAATAAATAAAATAAAAATGTTTGCGTTTGTAGTCGAACTCCTAGGTGTGCCAACCGCCATATTTGTTGTAAGGTTTTTTCCTTGATACCATGGCAGAGAACAATCCAACTGGCTCTTCCCTGAAGGCCAAATCGAAGACGCACTATCTTCGTAAGAGGGACAAGGACTCCTCCAGTGCTTCCCAAAAGGACGCCTTAAGGCGTCACAAAGCTCTGGAAAAGGAGTTCAGTAAACGATCTAAAGAACTGCACACTATAACTACCCCACCTTCTACCTCTGCCCATCCCCTCCCCTGCCGAGTCGCTCTTCCCCTCCAGGTGCAGTACATCCACCCGGAGCCGCCAGCCATCCCGTACTCCAGAGGCGACCTTCACGCCAACCGCTGCAGGTCTTCGCCCTGAGGAGCCGCCGTCAACCATCATCCCTGATAGTATCAGGAATGGATGCAATTTGCTATCCGTCAGGGTATAGCTGATGGAATGCAGCAGCTATCCAGACCTGGTTCTCGAGGGCGGACTTCCGACGTTGAATCTTTATCTGGTCGATCTCTCTCCGGGCAGGCGCCCCAGCAGGGTCAGGTACCTTCTCATACGGATGCCCCATCCCCAGGAGGGGAGGAGCCTCAGGAGGTCTCGCAGGAACAGGAGGAAATGGGCTTTGAGGCCCTTCGGGAGGAGGAAGGCTCTGAGAGGGGGTCCTCGCAGTATTCTGATTTCCTTCTCGGGGACCCTATGGAGGGGGAAATGTCAGAGGACGAGGGCATTTCTCCCGAACAACCGACGGTTGTGGGCCTCTTTAAACCCCAGTTATTTAAGTCCTTATTATTTAAGGCTAAGAATAGCTCAGGCCTGGCCTCTCAATCTCCTTCTGATCCACCGCCATCGACTTCGGAGGATCCAGATGACCTCATGTTCAGGCAACCGATTGTGGAAGCAGAAGTTATTCCGGCCCCCCAATCTTCTCAGACTTGGTTGCGAGGCAGTTGGCCTCGGTGGGTCCTACACCCGCCCCTCTAGTCAGGATAAGAGGATGTTTAATCTGGACCCAGCATTCTCTTCTATGTTAGACACCCCGGAGGTAGACGATCCAATTGTGAGGCTGACCTCCTCTTCCAACCCTACGGATGCGTTGGAGGCGCTGAAGCCAGAGGACAAGCGGGCGGAGATGGCTCTTCGGGCGAGCTCACCAGTCCGATGCCTGGGCCATCAGGTCGGCCACGGCCGCCTCCTTTTTCACCCGTTCCTCCATCAAGTGGCTCAGGCAGCTCAAGCAGCATATCCCCCGACTAATACCAGGGCCCATCAGGATATTGCAAAAATCACAGCAGCGGCGGAGTTTGCGGCTGATGCCACCTTTCATTCGGTTAAGTTCGCTTCACGGGCCATCTCCTCCCATGTTACAGCTAGGAGATTACTTTGGCTTCGGCATTGGCAGGCCGATGTTAAAAATAAATCCAAGTTGGCTTCAGCCCCTTGGCAGAAGGGAAGCTGTTCGGGCCTGCCCTTGAACCCTTGCTTTTGGAAACTCGAAATAAGAAGAAGTTTCTTCCTTCGCTTTTCGCAGGCAGGAGTCTAGAGGGTCCCAGCCCTTTCGGAGGGGCTCCTTTCGCCCCCATACCAGTCGTCATTCTCCCCTAGATTCCAGGGTTCCCCGTCGTTTCGGTCATCCTACCACGACCGAAGTGATACAGGAGACAGGAGCCGAAGAGGAGGCAGCTTTAGGAGACCCTTTAGAGGCTCCGGTCACAGGGCCTCCCGCCGGCCCAGATAGGGCCTCAGACCTTCTCCCCATAGGCGGTCGCCTCAGGCATTTTGCAGACCTCTGGGAGAGGTCCACTTCGGATGCCTGGGTGAGGAGTTCCGTGCGTTTTGGACTCGTTCTACAATTCCTCTCCCCCTGAACATTTCAGGATTTCACCTGTCTCTAGGGATCCTACAAAGCGGGCTCTTATGGATTCCGCCATTAAACATCTGGCTGACATTAGGGCCATCCAACCTGTCCCATCCTCTCAACGAGGAAGAGGTTTTTATTCTCTCTTGTTCTTGGTGCCTAAACATTCAGGGGTTGGAGACCTATTTTAGATCTCAAGCGACTTAATCGCTTTGTCAGGCGCCAGAAGTTCAAGATGCAGACTCTACAGTCTATTTTACAGGGTATCAGGGAAGGGGACTGGCTCACGTCAGTTGACCTGTCGGAAGCATACCTCCATATTCCCATTCATCCCTCATACTCAAAGTATTTGAGATTCTGTTATAATAACCAACATTTCCAGTATGTGGCCCTCCCTTTCGGCCTTGTTTCAGCCCCGAGGTCTTTCACGAAGGTGCTGGCAGCTCTGGCGGCCCATCTTAGACAAGTTCCCATCCGCATCCATTGTTACCTCGACGATATCCTTATCGTATCCCCTTCCCGACAGCAGGCCGAGAGGGATACTAGTGTTACCCTTTCAGTGCTACAAGATCACGGGTTTTTAGTGAATTGGGAGAAGAGCCAACTTAGCCCTTCCACCCGCATAGCTCACCTAGGAGCTGTAATTAACTCTGTTAAGGGTAAGGTCTTCCTCTCCCAGGAGAGGCTTCATAGTATTCATACTGCTATCCAGACTATCAGGCGAACTGGTAAAGCGTCCTTGCTCAGTTTATCCAAGCTTCTGGGGAAACTTGTTTCCTGCATTTCTATTATCCCATGGGCTCGTTTGCATTCCAGATCCTTGCAGTGGTTCCTTCTGCCGCACCAGCGCTCGGGAAGGAGCACATCAAGTCAGTGGTAAGGATACCTCCAAGGGTTCTCTCATCCCTTCTTTGGTGGACTCGACCTTCTACCAACAGAGGTCATCTATTCAAGGAGCCCCAAAGGGTCACTCTTACGACAGACGCAAGCCTTTCCGGATGGGGAGCCCATCTGCAGTCTCTGTCAGCCCAGGGAGTTTGGTCTCCTTCGGAACGACGACACAACATCAACTGGTTGGAGCTTCATGCGGTATACCTAGCCCTGCGAGCTTTCGCTCCTCAGGTGAGAAGGCACCACATTCTGGTCCTTACGGACAACACCACCACCAAAGCCCATATCAACCGTCAGGGAGGCACCCACTCCATCATCCTCATGAGAGAAGCCGAACGACTATGTCAGTGGGCAGAGACGCATCTTTCCTCCATCAGGGCAGAGCACATTTCCGGGGTCTCCAACGTCCAGGCAGACTGGCTGAGCAGGGCCACGTTGGACCCAGCAGAGTGGCGCCTGCATCCGCGGTTGTTCAGGGAAGCAGCAGACAGGTTCGGGTCTCCTCTGGTAGACCTCTTTGCCTCGCCGCTCAACACGCAGACACCAAGGTTCTTCTCTCGGTTCCCTTCCCACGGGGCAGAGAACCACGACGCCCTGCGTTGCCCGTGGCCTCCCGGCCTCCTGTACGCCTTCCTCCGCTTCCGCTGATCCCCAGGGTAATTCGGAAGTTGCTGTTCGAGAGGGCGGAGATCCTACTAGTGGCCCCATATTGGCCCAGGAGGCCGTGGTTTGCGGATCTTCACGGTCTCATCGGTGGTTCCGCCATGGAGGATCCCGCTGGACCAGATCTCCTGTCACAGGGACCTCTGCTTCATCCAGAACCACAGTGGCTGCAGCTAGCCGTCTGGAGGTTGAGCGGGAAACGATGATTGAAGAAGGCTTGTCTACCCAGGTCATAGATACCATTCTGGCTGCCAGGAGGCCTTCCACTACTCGAATTTATGATTCAACTTGGAACAGCTTCTGTAAGTGGTGCCGAAAATCCTCTGTCAATCCTCGCTCTCCTTCTATAGCACAAATTCTAGCCTTTTACAGGATGGCCTAAATGAAGGTCTCTCCCAACACGTTGAGGAGACAGGTCGCGCCCTCTCAACGGTGGTGGCTGGCGGCTCCTTCAGCTCTCTTTCCCACCACCCTCGCATTAAGGCCTTTTAAAAGGGGCTTCTAATTTGCGCCCGCCGGTAGTGCATAGATATCCAACATGGGACCTTAACAAAGTTCTCCTGGCCTTGACTAGGCCTCCCTTTGAACCTCTCAGGAGGTACCACTCCAGTTTCTCACCTTTAAGGTGGTCTTTCTTGTAGCGATCACCTCAGCTAGAAGGATATCTGAAATTGCAGCTCTATCCGTGAGGAAGGACTTGTGCATTTTTCATTCTGATCGAGTTGTCTTGAGACCAGACCCCTCCTTTTTACCAAAAATCAATTCTGCTTTTCACAGGGCGCAGGAGTTGGTCCTACCTAATTTTTGTCCAAAGCCTCTGCATGATAGGGAGAGGCAATGGCACACCCTCGATGTTCGAAGGGCGTTGCGTATTTACATATGTCGCACGCAATCCATCAGGAGATCGGAGTCCCTGTTTTTGTCATTTCAGCCTAAAACGCTGGGTCAAAGGTACCACCATCCACGGTAGGCCGGTGGATTAGGGCGACCATTTCTAAGGCCTATTCAGTTCAAGCTCTTCCAATCCCCAGTGGGATAACGGCTCATTCCACCAGGAGCGCAGCTATATCAATAGCTTGGGCTACTCAAGCCTCGCTTCTTGACATTTGCCGGGCGGCCACTTGGGCCTCTCCGTCACCTTTCATACGCCACTATAAGATTGACACTTTCGCTCCGGCTGAAGCGTCCCTTGGCAGGCGAGTCCTACAGCAAGTGGTTGGGGATCCTAAGGAGATTCCGATCCAGACGGAGTCCCGCCCGTAGGACAAACATGCTTTGGTATGTCCCACTCTCTGGATGCTCGCAGCAGTTCCACGGAGAATGGGCGTTGGTTCTTACCTGATACGCCTCTTCTCGTGGAACTGCGTAGAGCATCCAGCCCCACCCTTCTTGGTCCGTCTGGTAGGGAATTCTGTTTTTCGGCCAATGATCGTTATTGTATATACTTGAGTTGTTTACTAGTTCAGTTAGAGGATTGTGGTTGTCCTCTCGTCTTCGTGAAACTGGGAGAACGCATGGAGGAGCCACGTGGACGAAGGAGGAGCGTTCTTCAATTATAACTCAGCCTGTGAGAAGGAAGGACTGAAGCACCTCCCACTCTCTGGATGCTCTACGCAGTTCCACGAGAAGAGGCGTATCAGGTAAGAACCAACGCCCATTTTATTTACAATCATCTATTCTTCCTAATCTTTGTATCTATTTTTAAACCACTCATACCATTTATCCCATATTGCATAATAATCAGAATCCTCTTTTTCTTTCATTTCCAATGTGAACTTATCCATTTCAGTGCATTCCAGTATTTTTTGTATGACTAGTTCCTCTGAAGGTATATTAGTTCCTTTCCATAATTGTGCAAAAGCTATTCTGGATGCTGTCAGAATATGCTTAATCTTTTTAGGGTATGGGCCTGGGATTATTCCTAACAGAAAAAATTCTAATATGAATTCAATTTGGTGTTTGGTGGTCTCTTGGAGCCAATTCTTTATTTTAACCCAATATTTCCTGGTTTCGGGGCATAGCCACCACATATGATAAAAGGTACCATCTTTTTGTCCACATTTCCAAAATTTTGGGCTTGAGTTGGGTTGGGGTTCCCATATGCAGGGCCAGATAGCTCAGGACCTTGGTCCAGGTCAGAACAGGCCCTTCCCATAAATTGGCTAGAGCTCAGAGCCATTTTTCTAGCTCTCAAGCATTTCAGTCACTCAGTGACCGGCTCTCATGTGGCCACCATGGCTCATGTCAACCTGTGGGGGTGGGGAACGAGGTCCAGAGCCCTCATGGGAGAGGCTCTATGGTTGGGTTTATGGGCAGAGCAACACCTGTTGTTGATCTCGGCAGACCACTTCTCTGGGATCAACAACTCCCAAGCCGACTGGCTCAGCAGGAGCCTAGTCGACCAGGCAGAATGGTCTATTCCTCCGTATCTATTCAGGGACCTTTCCCTAAGATTCGGAATGCCAGAGGTGGATCTTCTCCACTCCTCAAATTGCCCAGGTCACCAGATTCTTCACCAGGTTTCCTTGCCAGGGAGCGGAGGGGACCAATGCCCTTCAGTGCAGATGGCCCAAAAGTCTCCTCTATGCCTTTCCCCCGCTCCCATCATTCCGGCAGTAATTCGGAAGATGTTGGAGGAACGAGCAGAGCTCCTCCTCCTGGCACCCTATTGGCCAAGGACGCCCTGGTTTGCGGACCTGGTCAACCTGTTGGTGGCTTCTCCTTGGAGGATCCCAGCCCATCTAATCTCCCTTCATCAGGGGATTCTGCTCCACCCGGAGCCCCAGTGGCTCAAGCTGACCATGTGGCATTTGAGCGGCAGCGGCTAGAGGTGGCTGATCTTCCTGAAAGGGTCATCATCACTATCCTGGCATCTCACAAACCTCCCACAAGGCGCATCTATGATGCCACCTGGAAGGCCCTTCCTGAAGGTGCCTTAGGGAGGGTCTCTCTCTCTCCCGCTTTAGCCCAGTTGGCAGAGGTTCTTAGATTCCTTCAGCATGATCTGGAGAAAGTTTTGGCCCCCAACACCTTATGCAGGCAGGTTGAGGCCCTCTCCTCGGTTCTTTCATGGGGTTGGCTTCCTTCCTTATCCCATCACCCTTCAGTCAGGAAGTTTTCGAAAAGGGCTTCCAACCTGCACCCTTCGATGGTTCACAGGTATCCTTCCTGGGATCTTCATGTGGTCCTTTATGCCCTTACAAAGCCCCCTTTTGAATCCCTTAGAACATTGTCTCTCTGTTTCCTGACTCTGAAGGTAGTGTTCCCCGTTTCCATCACTTCAGCCAGGCGGGTATCCGAGCTCACTGCTCTTTCCATCAGACAGGACCTTTGTTCCTTTCACGATGATAGGGTTGTCCTCAGTCTGGACCCCTCATTTATTCCAAGGGTTAACACCTGTTTCACAGGTCCCAGGACATTATGTTGCCTGGCTTCTGCCCCCTCCCGCACCATGACTTAGAGCAGCAGTGGCACTCGCTAGACGTAGGTAGGGCTCTTAGAATATACATTAAGCGCACTTCCTCCTTCAGGAAGTCTGAAGCCATTTTGTTTCCTTTTCCCTTCTCACTTGGGGCACAAGGCCTCTTCTCCTACTATTAGCAGGTGGGTCAAATCTTGCATTGAGTAGGCCTAAAAAGCTGCGGCCCTTCCGGTTCCTCAAGGTCTGATGGCGCACTCTACCAGAAACACGGCCACTTCGGCTGCCTGGGCAACACAAGCACCCTTGGAGGAGATCTGTCGTGCGGCCACATAGACATCTCCGTCTCCTTTCATCAGATACTACCGTCTGGATGTCTTTGCCTCTGCAACTGCAGCCTTCAGCAGATGGGTGCTTCAACGAGTGGTTCAACAGTCGGTGTGATGAGCCGGACGAGGACCCACCCATGGACATGCAAGCTTTGGTATGTCCCATCCTGGGCTCTCGATGTAGCATGGAGGAGAATGGGCGTTGGTAGAAGTTACCCTGAACGCCCTTTCTATCTATGCTGCGAGAGAGCCCAGCCCCTCCCTTGATTCGTCCGGAGAGGGTAAGTCATATTTCTGTATTCATTTGTGCTTTCAGAGACACCTTTCAGTCTGTCAAGTATCTTCACCAAAGCTGGGGTCTCTTCCGGGGGCTGGCTTTTATATCTTAGTACAGACTCAGCTAAATGACGTCATAGGAAGGAGTCAACCCATCCTGGGCTCTCTCACAGCATAGATAGAAAGGGCGTTCAGGGTAACTTCTACCAACGCCCATTTAATTGGAACTTCACATGTCTTCATATTAGATTTGAACCTGATTTTTCCAATCATATTTCAACACCTCAGCAACTATACCATACTCTTTTATTGATAGGATTTACATTTATTAGGTGTATCCCATGATATTTATGAGATTAAAGATTAGTACAAAGGATGAATATGTTTCCTTCATTTCTTTTAATATTGCTCCTTTTGCTTCCCTCTGTTTTTTTTCCTGAAATAGCAAATGAACAGTCCTTATCTGATGGACTGAAGTAAGATCTAGTAGTTACAGAGCAAACAAGAGCAAGTAGTTTTTATTGGCATGCTCAACATATTGAGTCACAGATATCGACTCAATTTAGAAAGTAATTGAAGAACTAACTTTCTTGTGTTCTGATTATATAACATTAACCATGTCACAGTAACTGGCAATACCTAATCAACCTAGGCTGATATTGAAAACAAATGAAGCAGTGAGAGACATGATTACACACCACTAGGACATCCCTAGATTGTAGGCTATACTGAGAAGTAAAAAAGAATTATAGAAGCAATGGAAACCTACTTTGTCAGTCAGAAAAAAAGTCAAAATGAGCCAAGAAATAACCAGGAATCAAACTCAACTCAAAAAAATATTTAGCCTTTATTTTCAATAGAAAGCAATCCCAGCCAATTTAGGTGATTCCAGAAAACCTGTTGGACCAGATTAATACTTGGATATTAGTGCCAGCAAATTTTGGAGCTGTAAACTGGATTGTAAAAATTGAATAAGTATCCTGGAAGAAAACATTGCCAAAACTACTTTTAACAAACTATTTTTAAAGAGAAATTTAAAACCAAACTTTTTTGTATAAAACATATGTTTTTACTTTCTGCTTTTACATTGGAAAACATCACCATTTTTTTCTTCTCTTTTCCTATGTAATTCCACCAATGATTTTTTAAATTTCCTCCTGTGTAGCTCATAGTTGATTATAGCCACCGCTTTTATTATTCAACCTATTGGTGAATAATTAGGTTAAACTATGTATCTTTTTCTTATCTGCAACTTGAAACAGACCTTAATTAGGTGGTTACTGCATGCTGGTCCATGTTTTAGAGAGTAAGTCCAGCCTATATACCAAGCTTGGACAACTTGTAGTGAGGAAAGGCCATACTGCTAAGTTAGAAATAATTGCAGGCCACAAAGGATATCTGGCAGGCTGTGATCAGCTGTTTTGTGCTTCGTTGAATGGTAGCAGCATTGACTTTGTCACTTTTTAAAATATGCTTGGTAGTCCATGTGCTGCTTAGGCCTGCTATATATTGGGATCGTTGCTGTTTTGGCTGCCACTGCTTGGAAATGCCCTTCAACCAGGTTCAGTTTTGAAAGAGGATGATGGAGGAAAGAAAAAGTGGAAATGAAACTAGTCTAAAGTTTCATTGTTTTGATAAAAAAAAAACCTGTTAACTTTTAGAAAGCCTTACATTAACTTGTGACAAACTGCTAATGAAGAATCATTCCTAGATCAGAATGTACTGTTCTCTAGCCTTCCTTTTTATACTTAACTTTCATGTGCACAAAGCAATTTTCAGAAATTACTTCCTTTTTGAAGAAAAGTTAATCTGGCACCAGATTCTGAATAGTGCTGTTTACGTATGTGTGTATGTTAAAACCTTCAAGGCGGCGGCAAGTGAGTGGGTTCAATGTGGCACTGTGCCTGCCATCTTGCATTTTTTGATTCCCCTGCTGAGTGCCATGATTCAAAAGAAGCAGTATAAGACCATCTGTAGACTGCCTCAAATCTTGGGAAATAGAGAGCAGAAGAAAAACTTAGTAAAAACAGAAGTAATAGTTTCAATGTAGGACAATTTTCCTAGCCTGGTGCTGACATACTGGATTATCACTCCTCCTCTGCATTATGTAACTGAAAGTGTTTTAGTAACTTCATAGAGACATGTGCAGTTCTCTCATAACCAATCAAGTATTCAAGTACCTTATTAAAATACGTAGTTGTTAACTTGATTCAATATTACTCCTCAGTGACAAGAGGCATTCTGATTTATTATACTTAGTCCACTGATTTATTCATGGAAAAGTGCCGACTATTTGCCTAGCAATGCACAAGTCCCCTTCTGTGAGTTCTCATTAACTACAATAAGAGACTTACATCACATAGAGTTTTGGGGACAAGTCAACAAAATGAAAACGCTTGGGAAATTGGATAATGCAGCAGATGACATGAGGATACTTACAATACTTTTTATATGTGTATGATTTTGAGAATAGGAAGAGTTTCTCTCATATTGCACTAATGCTATGCTTGCTCATCTAAAATTCAGAGCGATATGAGAATTAGTTTCCTTCCCTTTAGTTCTGTGGTTAGCACAGAAATTAAAACTGACACGTTACACTTATAATTTAGAAATTAGGAGTTGATTAAAGCCAGTAGTTGTGCATTCTTGCAGCTTTCTTCTTAATGCTTTTTTAAAAATGTAAAATCAACAACAAAGTGCACGAGGCTGAACATAACTTTATTAAAAACAAATTCAATTTTATCACAAGAGCCACATTACAAAATAAGAAAATGTATTTGGGGCATGTTTACAGATTTTAAAGTGACAACTAGCACTTGGAACTGAGATCAGTAAAAACAGGGTGCTAAATATAATTCTTTAAACATAGGTATTGTATAGGGAGAAGAAAAACCTAAAGTGAAGCGGTTGTGCTTGCAGACCCTTGCAAAAGATGCATCTTCTTTCACAATTTGAAGAGTGTTTTGTTTGAGCTTCTATGAAGCTTTATAAACACATCTTTCAACCTACCAAAAATATAACCATAAAGGACAGACTAGGAATACAGATTAAAATAAACAAGAAAATGGTAAGAGAACATCTGTACGCTCTAGATGAGTTCAAATCACTAGGATCTGATGGATTAGAATGGAATTCTTTATTGAATAGAAGTATTCTGAAGGAGCTGGCAGACTTGATCTCAGAACCTTTGAACGATATTTTTCATAAGGTCCTGATGGGAACTACCAGATGACTGAAGAAGAGCTGATGTGGTTCCCATCTTCAAAAAAAGAAAGGAGGGGGGGCAGAGGAAACAGATCCAGGGAACTACAGACCAATCAGCCTGACCTCAGTACCTGGGAAGAACCTGTAAAAGATAACAAGTAACAGATCTGCTAACACCTAGAAGCAAGCAAAGTTATAACCAAAACCCAACATGGGTTTGTCAAAAACAGATCATGCCAAATAAATTGTGCTGTCCCACTCTATCATACACACACACACACACCAGATATTTAATTGAATTATTAATATTCCCCAGCAATTCCCTTTACCAAAAACCCACAACTATCCCATTAAGTCCAGCCAAAAGCAGATCAATGCTAGTCCACAGAGTAACAGCAAATGAGCCCACAAGGCATTCGAAAGTTTCCCAAACAAGATAAACCCACCAGGCAAAACGAAATCCACAATAAAGATGGTTCACGAGGCAAAAAAGTCCAGAGTTCACAAAGCACGGTCCAAATCAAGATACTGTGTCAATCCAAATCAAGGCAAGGATCACAACTATCAGGAAACACTCAGCTAAAAAATGAACACATTATTCCCAACGTCATCTTCATCTCTGCTGTGCTAAATAGCCAGCTTTTGGTACAGCCCATCAAGAGTGGCAAGGCTACCCCCTCGTGAGTAATCAGGCTGACCTTCACTGCCTCTGCTTTTTCTCTGCCTTATCTGTTCTCAGATTACTTGCAGAAGGCAGTTCCTCTTCCTCATCACTGACTGGCTGTAGCTGCATGCTTTCCCCACCTGAAATCTCAGGGTTGTCCTGCTGCAGCTGTGCTTCAAACAAATCCTTCTCAGATTGCTGCTCAGAGCCATTGATCAACTCTCCTCCTGACATGCCCGGAACTGGTTCATCCTCCTGTGAACTGACATCTGGAGAGAGTCATCACATAGATATTATTTCATTCTTTGACAAAGTAACTAAATTAGTGGACCAGAGAAATGCAGTGGACATCATATACTTGGATTTCAGTAAGGCGTTTGACAAAGTAGACCACAACCTACTTCTTGGTAAGCTAGAAAAATATGGGATAAACAGCATCATCACCAGAAGGATTTGTAAGTGGAAGACAAACTACACTTGGTGTGTAGTCCTTAATGGAACTACATCTATATAGAGGGAAGTAAGCAGAGGAGTACCCCAAGTTTCTGTTTTAGGCTCTACTCTTCAGTATCTTCATAAATGATTTAGGCGAAGGGAACTCATCAAATTTCCAGATGACACTAAATTGGCAGGAGTAGCCAATGCCCGATGTCATGCCCCTGTCTGATTCGGAGGGGGGGACGACAAACAGCTGACAGGGAGTGGGAATCTGGCTCCATGGATTGTGGAAGAAACTGGGGAAGGGCAAGTCCAGCTGGGCAGATCAGGGGAGAGGTAGAGCCAAGGCAGAGGGAATTCAGAGGAAGACACAGGCCCATCCCCTCTTCATCCTAGGGCATGCAGGGAGGAACAGAGAAGGGAGCAACGTGAGTTGCGTGGCTTGGGGGGGGAGGAAAGGGCCCTGATTCCCTTCATTAGCTGAAGCTGGGAACACAGTGTTTAAAAAGGGAAGTTACACACAGCAAACTGTTGGGAGCAAATTGTGAGTTATCTGGTATTGTCGAGGCTTGCTTATTTATTTATTTATTTATTTATTTGTCAATCTCTTACAAGATAATAGGTATAAGTATAAACATAGTTATAAATACATGAAATGGATACATATAAGAAAAACAAAAAGAAACAATAGGACAGGGACAGTGGGCACGTTGGTGGACTTCTGCATGCCCCCTACAGATCTCTTAGGAAAGGGGCGACGTCAAAAGTAGACAGTCTAAGATTGAAGTTTTTGGGGTTTGGGGAAGAAACCACAGAGTCAGGAAGAGTATTCCAGACATTGACCACTCTGTTGCTGAACTTGTATTTCCTGCAATCAAGTTTGGTGCGGTTAATCTTGAGTTTGTATCTATTGTTTGCTCAAGTGTTGTTATGGTTGAAGCTGAACTATTCATTGATGGGTAGGACATTGCAATGTATGATTTTATATACTATACTTAGATCGGACTGAAGGCAGCGTATTTCTAGGTTTTCTAGGTCTAGAATTTCAAGTCTGGTGGCATCAGGTATTCTGCAACGAGTAGAGGAGTGGAGAACTCTTCTTGTGAAATATTGCTGGACTTTCTCAACTGTGTTAATATCAGATATGTAATATGGGCTCCAGACTGATGAGCTGTATTCGAGTATTGGTCTAGCAAATGTTTTGTATGCTCTAGTTAGTAGTGTGATATTACCAGAGAAAAAGCTACGTAAGATTAGGTTAACAACTCTTAATGCCTTTTTGGCTATGTAGTTACAATGGGCTCTAGCACTTAGATCATTAGAGATGAGTACTGTGTTCCTGGCTTCTTCCCAACTCTGTGTGTTTTGGCTGTGCTTTCAAGTCTGCAATTCCTTCTCCTGCTGTGTCAAGTTAATTACTGCAGCGTGCACGTTTGGATTTTTAGTTACAGTTTATATGTACTTTGTTTTCGGACTGAATTTCCTCTACTTAAAGACTGTTCCTGGGAGAGTTTTTCTCCAGCCGAAGGTAACCTGGACATTGGGGGCAAAGTTGGAGATAATAAAGGGACTCTTCTTGCTTATTTGACTCTGTTGCCTTTATGCCTGCTCCAGGTCATCCCACCCCAGAAGATACAAATGGATCTTGATAGACTTGAACACTGGACCCTAGCTAACAAAAAAAAAAACACTAACAAAATGAAATTCAATATAGAGAAAAGTAAGGTTTTACACTGGTTCAATAGCAGTAATTGTGAGAGGAATTTTGGAGTCCTAGTGGAGAATCGATTAAATATGACCTAGCAGTGTGCAGCAGCAGCCAAAACAAAACAAAACACAAAACCCAGTGCAATCTCACAGAGGGATGGAATCAAGATCATCGAAATACTAGTGCCACTTTATAAAACCTTATTAAGACCACACTTATAATACTGCAGTTTATCCAGTTTATTATAAAAAAGATGCTAGGAGTCTGAAAAGAGTACAGAAAAGAACAACAAAAATGATTAGAGGTTTGGAGGCTTAAACATGTCAAGAATTATGGCAAGAATTGGATTGTCTAGTGCAGGGGTCCCCAACCGCCGGTCCGCGGACCGCCCTGGTCTAGTGAAAAGAAGGACTAGGGGTGACATAGTAGCAGTGTTCCAATATTTGAGGGGCTGCCACAAAGAGGAGCGGGTCAACCTATTTTTCAAAGCACCAAAAGGCAAGACAAGAAAACAATGGATAGAAACTAATCAAGGAGAGAAGCAACCTAGAACTAAGGAGAAATTTCCAAACAGTGAGAACAATTAATCAGTGGAACATCTTGCCTTCAGAAGTTGTGAGTGTAACCGGAAGCTGTTATTTCTGTTTTTTCTTTAAAAACGTTTTGCTTCTCATCCAAGACTTCTTCATTTCTAGACAGAACCAAAGAGGCTTCCTGGATGAGAGGGGAGATATTTTGAAGGAAAAAAATCAAGGAAGTCCAGTTGCCTTTTAAAAACGTCTCAGCAGCATAATTATTCATTCTTTTCTATAGTTGTTTGGTTAACAAGTAATAACTACAGAACTGGGGTTAGAAAAGTGATAGTACTGAAAGAAAAGTTGCTATTAACACTTCTAAAAGATTAATTATCAGTTCAGAACCTGAAAAGTGTCAGCATAGCTTCTCAAAATTACTTCAAAAGTTTTGTGAGATATTGTATTCTCTCACAATATTTATAGACATTTAACTGAGCATTTTCAAACACATTTAGCTCCTTTGTTTATCTTTATGTTGTATAAAATATTTAATAGGCAATACAAGTTAAATAAAACTGAAGAATACATCCTGATTCTTTATGACTGGCTGAAGAGATATAAATAAAGTATACCTTCTTATCTAATAAAATGTCTGGAAAATGCCAATCTGATTTGCATACAGCTACTGTTAACAGATTGCTATGAAGCAGTCTCTCTGAATGTGGCCAAATTCTGCTATGCTGTATGTAAAATTAGGCAAACATTAACTGCTCACTGTTAATTCTCCACCAATTGCAATATATTAATCTGTTTGTCTTGTTTTTACTATTAGTATTGTTTTAATGCTTTTATTTGCTAGTCTGTGACCATAATAAAGATGGATTGATTAAGAAAATCGAGATATTTATTTGGTTTTTACCTTGCTCCAATCCAATAGACTCTTATTGGCTGACAGTACAATAAAAAAAGAAACATAAAAAAGACTAAAAACCATAAACCATACAAGATCTCCGTCCTCAACATCTTCCAGAAAGTGGCCAAGGTAGGAGCAGATTTAAATAGGAGTCTATTCCAAAGGACGAGCAACAAGGCTTTTGGGCATTGATACATAGGCATCCTTTCCCCCTGTAATGGGGAACTTCTTGCAGAGTTGTTATGGTTTAGCCAACTTCTATGCAGAGATAATTTATACAATTCATAGCTTATTCCCCATATATTAGTATCCCTCTTTTTTAAGATTTGATGCTTTGAAATTTTTTTTGCTTGGCATGGACCTTATCAACCATAATGGAATTACTGCAGTGATAACACTGATTATATATAATATTGCATGGATCTCTCAGTTAATGACATTACACCAACATTAAAGGCATTAGCAAGCATTACATGGGAATTCCAGGTAAATAAAATGAGACAAACAAATATGAGCTCCCCAGGGTAGAACAATTTTTAATGTCTGTAAAGAAGACATTAAAGTAGTTAGAGTGCTATAGACATATTTAATTATGATTATTACTAATTAAGTGGATGTTGCTTGCTGAATATTCACTGGTGTAAAACATTTAGTAAACATAGCTGGATAGTCAGTTTGATTAGCTAGATTGGAAATGCTCCAAGGATGAGTTAATATTCAAAATGATATCTTCACAAAGAACTCTTTGATAGTCAGGTATTCTTAATTAGAGGTAGTGATGGTAGAAAAAATCACATAATTATGGACTCAGAATAATTAACTATTTAGAGAGAATGTTCTAGAAATATTGTGGGTGGTCATGCCTCAAAGTTTTCCTGAATTTTCTTGATTCCTGATAAAGGCTATTCTTTTATCTATTGCTTACCTTAGATCTCTGTTTAAATTACTGGGTTCTCTGTGATATTTTCAAATCAAGATATTTTGAGAGACATTTGAACCACCATTAGTTTCAAGAAGACTTAAACCTTTGGAAGAATTCATTTATAGTTTAAAGAATGCAAAAGTTTGTCTAGATTGACATTTGGAAACAACAAAAAATGGGGAAAATGTTTTTTGGAAATAATTGTTGTAGTTATTGATCATGATTGTGTAATAATCTTTGGGTATGACTCAGAAAAATACAGTAGATACAACCTACTTGAGACTAGGTTGTTGATGGGACAGTTCTTCCAGTGCAACAACTATGTTCCTACATATTACTTGTACATCACCCAGAGTCTCTCTGTGAGGAAGATGGCCAGTTTCTAAATTTAATAAATGGATAAATAGATAGATGAATAGATAGAGAGAAATCTTTAATTTCTAATAGGCTTTCAGACACAATTCAGAGTGCTGAGGGTTTCTTAAAGCTCTGTATGGCACACTGGCAGTATATATCAGGTATAATGGAATATCTCCATCCATCTGCTCATCCATTGTACCCCTACTCTACCATGAGATTTACAGAGTGTGGCTAAATAACAGGACATATCTATGGCAGCATCCTCTTTTTCTAAAGAAATGTCCAGTCTCCACTTTATTACTATTCTTGTTTGGAGAGTAACTACTGGTAGCCAGCCAGAATTATAATGGTGAAATGGAAAGCTATAGTCATTTAATAAATAAATACGCCAAATAAATGAAGCAAAAGCTGTATTATTCTGTTGAGGTCTTGGCTACCACCTAATTTGAGTGAGACAGTCATCTTGTCATTTTGCACTTTATTATTACATATTTTTAATTTTCATTCATTGCTGCATTCTGGCAAGATTCCTTCAATATTGGGGCAGGCTATAAAGCAGTGGTGGCTAACCTTTTTGGGTTCCTGTTCCAAAAATTGTGTGTGTGCTCGCATGCTTGTGCTAGTGTGCCAGCACCCAGAAGGCAATGCACATGCCCCTGCGCATGTGCATGCAATCCCTCCCACTGCCCCCTTACCTGCACTGTGTCTCCCAGCTGATTTTCGGCCCATTTGAGGCCTTTTTCAGCCTCCCAGAGGCTTGAGGACAGCTTCTGCAGCCTTTGCAGGCTGAAAAATGGGCCCGTTTCATCATTTTCGGTATTTCCGGAAATACAGGAAGTGAAGAAATGGGCCTATTTTTTGGCCTGCAAAGGCTGCAGAAGCTGTCCTCAAGTCTCTGGGAGGCCAAAAAAGGCCTCAAACAGGCCAAAAATCAGCTGTGAGATGTGCACATACTCAATGAGGTAAGTTTGCCTGAGGTTCACGTGCCGGCACAAATGGCTCTGCGTGCCACCTGTGGCATATGTGCCATAGGTTCACCATCACGGCTATAAAGTATAAAATCAAAGCTCCCTTTAAATAATATTTTGCTTATAATTAATACATTTTTCAGAATTAAAGAAAGTATATTCAAGATTATGTTTACATGCTAGTAAAGCAGATATACTTACATATTGTTGCATGAATATTGGAGGCAAATAATTAATATATTTGAATGAATAGCAGTAGTGTGGGGGGGAAATCAATCCATTGTTAATGTTCTTTAATTATTTAGCGAGCGGAAGGCATTAAAATATAAAATAACTTATTATGAATATATTAATAGCTATAGATATTTTATGAGCTCTGAAATAGAATAGTGGTTTTTGTCTAACAATATGGGAATAGCTAAGGAAGTGTCTGGCAATTGCAAAAAGATGGAGTCCTTAGTGGGAAGAGCTGTGGTGGTATAGTGTTTAGAATGCAGTATTGCAGGCCAATTCTGGTTTACTGCCAGAGTTCGATCCTAACTGGCTCAAGGTTGACTCAGCCTTCCATCCTTCTGAAGTTGGTAAAATGAGGACCTGGATTGTTGAAGGCAACATGTTGACTCTGTAAACCACTTAGAGAGTACTGTAAAGCACAATGAAGCGGTATATAAGTGCTATTGCTATTGCTTTCTCAGCTGGATTGTTTGCTTGCTGATATTTCATTATCGAACTATGTACCGTACATCATTAATACACTGATGATATTACCTAGTGATTTAATGAAACACCTGCAAGCAATAAACAAAGTCTAGAGAGAACTGAGGAATCCACAGTTCAACTCTGAGCTATGTATATTCTCTTCTACTGGAACTGCAGAGAGTAATAACTTAAACAATATAACATATAGGAGATCAGACTTTCATCAGATAATTAGTGTTGTTGAAATTCAGGGAATTTAAAGTATGACAGTGCTGCACTCAATATAATTTTATTTGCATTCTAGTTCGTCACACAATCAATCAGCCAGATGTTGAGACTGGATTTGATATTTTTACCCGTCTATTGAATCCTTCCCATGGACCTGGGATAGGCAGATATTGATGTTTGATGCTTTTAGAGTATCCTTGCAGGATTGGCATTATTATTTTAATATTTTTAACAATTCAATCATTTTAGGTTTTTGTCACTGACGTTCCAAACCTATTTGAGCTCAGACCATTTTTATTCTATGTATTAGATTTCTATTTAGAGTAAGGGAATTTGTGCAGGTAAGCGGCTATGTTACAATGTTACATGATGTTTTGCAACTACTGTAGATGTTCTTAGAATTTTTGTTTCTGTTTGCATTCTATTTCTACATTTGAACTCACAGCTTCATTAAAAAAAAAATAAGACAAATGCAGGCAACCTAGTGAAGAGTTAGTAAAGAGGTAGCACCATACACAATGAATTGCTAAACTGAGACACTATTTCTTATATTCTGACTGCATTGTGTGGTGACCCAGTTCCCTTTAGAAGACTTTAATATCTGGAAAAGTTGAAGGAAAAGAGAAAAAGAATGGTCAGCAGCAAAGTAGATCGATTTGATTACAACGACAATGAATGCAGTGCTGAGAAGTCTAAAAGGCCAAGTTGAAGGCAGGTCATTCCAGAGAGAATCTACCCATGTGATCACTGACATTGACTCTAATGAACTTAACCAATCAATTTATCAATCAATCCATCTTGCAAGTAATTTTTACTGCCAGCAGTTGTAGTCAGATCACATGTCAGTGCTGGGTGGGAGTAAAGAGTATCAGAGCTAATGCAGCACCACAATTCTTTCTATTTTTCTTTTTTAATACTTTTTATTGTTTACATGCGATGTACATAGCAAAATGCCAGAGATGAATCATTTTCATGGTTGCCAAGCTTTTTGAACAAGTTATCAGCATTGTTGCTGTGTAATCTATGAAATAAGGTCTCTTAAAACTATACAATGTGATCTCTTTATGGAATAATCATTGATAATTAAAGGGACATTCATTCAAAAGTATGAAGAGTTTTTAAGCTTCTATTATGCTGTTAGTAAACTATTAATATTCATTTAGATGTGAAAGTTTAATAAACATAAAAAATTTTGTCCTTCATTTCCTGCAATATTAAATAAATATTCACACTACCACAGGCTGAAATATTTAAGATGTCTCTTAAGAATTGAGCAGTATAACTCAACATGTTTCTTCAGGGCAATCAATTGCCACTTTTAATTTTAGACGGAATTCTATATTAATTATCTAAGTATTATTACCACAAGGTTAATCACTGTAATGTTGAGGATAAATGCTTGATATCTAGTGGTAAATGATGGTACAGAGACCTGAATGCTTGGGTGAAATTACTTAGGTCTTCACTCTAATTACCAAGACGTCTCAGATTTTGCTTTCCAGTTTGAGTAAATTGGGACAAGGGCAAGAAAAACAATCCACAAACATTAGTTAAATCAGTTCTGGGTAATGTTATGTAAGACAATAAATATATGCTTGCTATGCTGCTAGCTTCTTCAGAACATTTTTTAAAATGAAGGTACAGATATTTGTTGTCACTTGAAACTATCTGAAGTTATTACCATGCTGTAAGAAAAATGCTTTATTCTCCTATGAGCTGTTCAGAGCATCCAGTAGTGGGAGGTGCTTCAGTCTCTGCACGTCTCGGCTGGGCTTAATTTCTGGAATGCTCCTCCTCCTCCACGGGACTCCTCCCCAGCGTTCCCCAGTTTTGGCTCAGCCTCATGAGAGATAGGCAGTGCTTGTGATTCTTCCTTGGCTGAAACAGGAAAATTCGTTTCTTTACTAGCAGGTTTGAAAATTGATCAGCTTGTCTTTAGGACTCTTTAGCTTCCTAATCACATTACGATCTCTCGACGTTGGCTGTTTAACATCAGGAAGTCACAGATCGCTCGCATTACAGGGAAGCGCTGATTAGCGCCTCAAAGCAGAGGGAGGCTTCGGCACTGCTCCACACCCGCTCCCCACAACTGCTCTTTCTACCCCTGCCATTCTGACAGATAGCCGCAGAGTTTTTTTCATCTGAACAGCGGCAAGAGCTCTTTCTCACAACGGAGTCGTATCGCTTTCCTTTCCCCCTCTGAACGCTGTCTGGGGGTGGAAGATTTAAACGCTTAGTTCCTTCCATCCTTCCTCGCCATTTAGCCTTATAGGAAGAGCCCTTGGAGGCTACTCCTTCACACGGCGGGAGTTTGCTGCTGGGGAGCATGCCAAAAGGTTAACGGCCGGAGGCCATTTTTTCTTACAAAGACCTCGTGGCCACGCTGACTGTATTTCATTTTGTGCTGTGTGAGGTACTTTCTTTCTTGAGCAGAGATTTCTCTTTAGGAACACTTGCGATCATTATACCCTCATCTTATTTTTACTACATTCAAGGCTATTCCTACATTTAAATTGTTGGCTTAACCCTCACAGCCCAATCAACCCAGCGGCACAACAGCGAGCACCTAGGCCTGTGTCCACCTGTGCAGGGAAGCTGTTGAAGGCCTCTACCTTTATCAACTTGGGCCTTTAGGTGTTCTCAATTTGGCTGTTTGGTTTTTCAACATTTTAGCCTCGTGCTATTTAATTGATATTCATATACATATATATTAGTAATAATAATAATAATAATAATAATAATAATAATAATAATAATAATAATAATAATAATAATAATAATAATAGATTCGGTGTAATATTTTAATATCAATAAAATATTATTACTGAGATATGGCTCATTAAAAAAAGAGAGAAAGGGGGGGATAAAAACATCATCAGGGCAACCGTTCTGTTCTTAGATCAGGTCCCTGGGCGTGCCAACCACCTTCACAGTATTGCATTGAATAACAAGCATACTGTAATTCCTTCAATCGAAATGGCAGGCGGTAGCAGCTCTCAGACCTCATCCTTGAAGATCAAAGCCAAATCTCAGCACAAACCTCAGCAGGCTAAAGGGAATTCTAAAGCTTCAGAAAGGGATGCCAACAGGCGCCATAAAACATTAGAAAAGCAGATAGAAAGTGTACATGGGAGGCGCACAGGGCCTCACAGGACTTTCCCTCCCCCAGTCCAGGTCCGTCCACCTCTTCCCACCTTCCTCCTCCCCTAGATCTCTCCCTCTCATCCAGGCGCAGCTTGACTCCCCAGAGCCAACAGGCCCACTGACCACGCGAAAGGCTCCGGAAGCTACATTCACTCCAACGGCTGCCGGTCTTCGACAGGATGACATTCTTCCAGAGGAAGTTCCAGAGAGGATGAAGGCCTGGATGGAGCTGGCAATCTGCCAGGGAATCGCAGCAGGTCTTCAACATGCAGTTCTGACCAGGGAACATCCTGTAACTGCTGATTATGATTCCCAATCATTGAGGTCATTGACCAGGTCAGAGCAACACTATACCCAGGTACATTTACAAGGGGAAGTGCCCCTCCAAGGGCCGACTGAGGAGGAGGAGGAAGAAGTGGATCAAATTGATCAAATGGAACAGATTGAATCAGGATCAATACATGACAGCGAGCCCCTGTCGGAAGCGGACCCCTTAGAAAGGGGGATGTCTGAGGTTGAGGGCCTTGTTCCCGATCAACCTGTATTTACAGGCTTATTCCGCCCACAACTTTTCAGATCTCTCTTGTTTAAGGCAAAAAACAAGTTGCGCCTGAACAAGTCGACCCCTTCTACCACTCCAACTCCTTCAGAAGAGGGACCAGAAGATCTAATTTTCAACCAACCAGTAGTCAAGGCAGATGTGATCCCAGTTCCTCACATGTTTTCGGACCTGGTATAGAAACAGTGGACGTCTGCAGCGGCGTACCCTGCCCCCACGGGATATGACAGGAAATATTTTAATTTGGCCCCTGGTTTCTCAAAATTGTTGAATACTCCCGAGGTAGACGAACCTGTAGCGGGATTAGCGTCCTCGTCCTCCATTCCCAGTGAAGCGCTGGAGGCATTAAAGCCGGAGGAAAAATGGGCTGAGCTTGCCCTATGCAGGGCCCATCAGTCTAATGCGTGGGCCATCAGAGCAGCCACAGCGGCCTCCTTCTTTACCCATTCTTCTGTCAGATGGCTCCGTCTCTTATGGGAACATGTCCCTAATTCCAACATTAGAGCGCACCAAGATATTGCTAAATTTATAGCAGCCGCTGAATTCTCAGCTGACACAACTTATCATGCGGTCAAATTTTCAGCTAGGGTCATTACTTCACATGTCACCACGTGACGCTTACTATGGTTAAAACAATGGTAAGCGGAAATGCAAACTGGCTTCATCTCCTATTGTGGGAGACAGACTGTTTGGCCCTTCCCTTGATCCGCTACTAATTGAAACCCGAAAGAAAAAGAAAATTCTACCTTTTTCAGAAGTCAGATTCTAGAAACCCTCAGTCCTTTCGGAGGGGATCCTTTCAGCCCTTTTACCAGGGACCCTTTTCTCCAAGATACCAGAGACCCCCATCATTCAGACCAGGGCAGCAGCCAGACAAGTCCGACTTCGGGGATAGGAGCAGAAGGGGTGGTCAATCCAAGAGATCCTTTTGAGGAGCAGGAAACAGGTCTTTCTGGCGTCCAAGATAACTCCCTGGACCCGACTCCCATTGGCGGACGCCTTAAATTATTCGCGGACCAATGGGACTTCTCAATGTCTGATTCCTGGGTCAGAGACACGATCAGATTTGGCCTTGCACTGGAGTTTCAGTCCACTCCCCCAGATTTTTTTCATGTCATGCCCTCTCTTCAGAGATCTGGTTAAACGTAATCTCATGGAAACAGCTATCCAACATCTACTGGACATACAAGCCATCCAACCAGTAGCTACCAACCAACAAGGACAGGGTTTCTATTCACATCTTTTTGTTGTTCTCAAAAGTTCAGGGGGGTGGAGAGCAATATTAGATCTGAAATGTCTCAACCGTTTCTTAGGATATCGCAAGTTTAAAATGTACACCCTGCAATCTATCTTACTTGGTATCAGAAAAGGTGATATCCTTACATCTATAGATCTGACGGAGGCGTACCTACATATTGCTATTCGGCCTTTCCACTATAAATTTCTGAGATTCTGTTATAATAACCACCATTTCAAATATGTGGCCCTTCCTTTCGGACTAGCTTTTGCCCCCAGGACCTTCACAAAGGTTCTCGCAGCTCTAGCTGCTCATCTCCATGATATCCCTGTACGACTCCAGTGTTACCTTGATGACATCTTAATTTTGTCATCTTCCAATCATCAAGCAGTCAGAGATACTCAGAACACATTACAATCCCTACAACAACACGGGTTCTCAATAAATTGGAAAAAGAGTCATTTAACACCATTGACTCAGTTAATCCATCTGGGGCAGTCATAGATATGGTGGAAGGCAAAGTTTACCTGTCACCAGATAGACTAAATAGCATTTAGCAATTAGTTAAGGAGATCAGGGGTCTTAAGAGGGTGTCCCTAGCGGAACTATCAAAATTGTTCGGCAAGATGATCTCATGTATATCTATCATCCCTTGGGCCCAGCTCCACACTAGATCCCTTCAGTGGTTCCTGCTCCCGTACCAGCACTCCAGCCGAAGCAACTCCAAATACAAGGTCAAGGTACCATCAAAGGTCCTCATATCTCTCCTCTGGTGGACCAGAGGAATCATCAACAGAGGCTGCCTCTTCAAAGAGCCACACAGACTAACCATCACCACCGATGCCAGCCTGTTTGGATGGGGAGCTTACTTTCAATCTCTCACAACCCAAGGCCGCTGGTCCACCATAGAACAGTCGTGCAGCATAAACTGGCTGGAGCTTTGAGCAGTACACCTGGCTCTCCGCAGCTTCCTTCCACAGGTACGCAATCAGCACATACTAATATTGACCGACAACGTAACAGCCAAAGCTCACATAAACAAATGGGGGCACACAGTCGAAACACCTCATACGGGAAGCGGAGTGCTTGTGTCATTGGGAGGACAGTAACCTACTTTCCATCAGAGCAGAACACATTTTGGGCCTGTCGAATACACAGGCAGACTGGCTAAGCAGGGCTACACTCGATCAATCGGAGTGGTGCCTCCATCCGACCCTGTTTCAAGAGGCGGTCAGGAGATTCGGGCAGCCAGTGGTAGACTTGTTTGCTTCCCCCTTCAACTCTCAGCTCCCCAGATTCATTTCCAGGTACCCCTCACAAGGAGTGGAGAACTTCAACGCGTTCCGCTGCCCTTGGCCCCAAGGTCTTCTGTACGCATTCCCACCACTTCCTCTGATCCCCAAGGTCATCCAGAAGCTGCTGGACGAGAGGGTGGAGCTGCTGCTAATAGCTCCTTACTGGCCCAGACGGACATGGTTTGCAGAGCTCCGCAGTCTATCCTTATCAACACCATGGAGAATTCCGCCAGACAGGGTTTTGCTAACCCAGGGACCCCTTCAACATCCAGACCCTCAATAGTTGCACCTGACCATCTGGAGGTTGAGCGGAGACGTCTGAAGAGTGAAAAGTTTTCTGACAGAGTTATTGCCACTATCCAAGCTGCCAGACGCCCCTCAACAACCCGCATTTACAATGCCACGTGGTCCAGTTTCTGCAAATGGTGTACTAAGTCTCAAACTGATCCCATCTATCCATCAGGGGCTCAAATCCTAGAGTTTCTACAAGAGGGGCTTGACAAGGGATTATCACCTAATACATTTAAAAGGCAGGTGGTGGCTTTGGCATCGGTTGTCACTTCTCAGGGTCTACTGTCTCTTTCTCATCACCCACGCATACGGAGTTTCCTTCGAGGAGCCACAAATTTACACCTGCCAGCGGTTCACCGTTATCCCACATGGGACCTTAACAAGGTCCTCGTTGCACTCACTAAGTACCCTTTTGAATCTTTGAAATCATCAAGTCTCCAATTTCTGATGTATAAAGTAGTTTTCCTTGTAGCGATCACTTCCACTCCTCGTATTTCGGAACTGGCAGCTTTGTCGATCAGAAAAGACCTTTGTGTCTTCCATTCTGACTGGGTGGTCCTTCGTCCTGATCCTACGTTTATACCCAAAATTAATTCGGTGTTTCACAGGGCACAAGAGCTGATACTTCCTAACTTTTGTCCCAGGCCATCTCAAAGGTTGGAACTACAATGGCATCTGCTTGATGTGAGGCGAGCTTTGCGAATATATATTCACCACACAGTGACTTTCAGAAAAACGGAAGCTTTATTTGTGTCGTTTCAGCCAAACACTCAGGGATGCAAGGTCTCTTCTTCCACAATAGGCTGTTGGCTACGGGCTGCGATAGTGAAAACGTATCAGACTTAATCACTACAGGTGCCCAGGGGCATAACAGCTCATTCAACAAGGAGCGCAGCAAAATCGGCAGCATGGGCCATGCAGGCATCAATAACTAATATTTGTTGAACCGCAACCTGGGCCTCTCCATCGCCCTTCATTAGGCATTATAAAATAGATGTGTTTGCATCCGCTGAGGCTTCCTTTGGCAGAAGAGTTCTGCAATGGGTCCACGGGGACCAGGAGGGAATTCCAAGCCAGATAGAGTCCCTCCCATAGGACAGGCCATGCTTTGGTATGTCCCACTACTGGATGCTCTGAACAGCTCATGGGAGAAAGGGCGTTGGTACTTACCTGATATGCCCGTTCTCTTTGAGCTGTGAAGAGCATCCAGACCCACCCCTTTTTTCTGTCTGGTGGGGTCCTGTTTTGGCCAATGAAATGTTAAGGCATTGAGGGTGAGCGGTGTTTATTCTCTCATCTTCGCCAAAACTGGGGAACGCTGGGGAGGAGTCCTGTGGAGGAGGAGGAGCATTCCAGAAATTAAGCCCAGCCTAGATGTGCAGAGACTGAAGCACCTCCCACTACTGGATGCTCTTCACAGCTCAAAGAGAACGGGCGTATCAGGTAAGTACCAATGCCCTATTGCTTGCAACCCATATCATTGTTTTACAACAGAAGTATTTCTAAACTATAGTCATACTACAAGGATGAGCAAGTGAATACAGAAGGCACAGTGAGGATGAAGTTTTTATTTGTTTTAAAACATTATGTGCCATCTTTCAGAATTATGTTTTCTCAGGATGGCTTCTAAAATATTGACATAAATTTAGAAAACCCCAGAATAATGTAAATAAACAATGACATAATGATTGAAATACAGCATGTGACAATATGTAAACCATAGAGTGATAAAACTGTGAAAACTCTTCTAAAACATGTGTACTTACTTTAATTAAAATGTATGAGAATGCAAACATGCACTAAGAGGCAGGGGTGAGATTCAACCGGTGTTACTACCGGTTCAGTGGCTACGTTTTGCTATATTTTCCTGGGGAATATATTACAGAATCAGAGACGTATCACTGAGAAGCCTAGACAGGTAATCATTTGCTGCTGCTTAGTGTGGGAGACCATCAGGACCAGATCCATAGAGATGTTATTATTATATTTAAATATAGGCAAAGGGTTTCCTCAGCAATAAAGGGCTTTATAGGCTAACTAATATCAGTACCTTAAATTGAGTCTGGAAACAAACTGAGACTCAGAATAGGTCATATCAAATCTCATTGATGGACAAGTTGAAATTGGACAGAAAAAGTTACCTTCTGAGGTGGCCATCCAGGAATGAACACAGCTGCAAACATGTTCCATTCATACTTAACATGGTCAGAAGTATATCATAGTCAGTGCTGTTGAAAAATATTAAATAGTACAATAGAATCAACAGGGGATATATAATATGTTTTTCTTCCAGATATGTTGATCATTATAGTACTTATAAACCCCAATTGAAATAGATACAGAAAATCTATTTTATATTGTTAGCTATCATAAATTTATGCACTTGTCCAGAATGGAATATTGGCCTATTCTTAGATTTTTTTTGAACTCAGTAATGTCTTAATAGGGGGAATGATGTCATTATATTTTCTGTTGAGGTTGGCACCACTCTTCCTCAGGTGGAGTTCTGAACCAAGGTTTGTTTTGTATTAGAAATAATAGATATAATAAGCCACAAAAATAAGGGTCGAACAGAGCCATCCAGAAGAAAATGTCTAGCTAACATCAAGGTTCTGTGTGATCTTCCACCAGGCTGGATCCTAGAAGACATTGAATCAACCTGGCTGAACAAGTGAAAGGATGCATTGGCAGAGGATAAAATTTTCACTTCTATCACCATCCCAAAATATTCTCTATAGGAGCTCTGTCAAGCATCTGGCTAGATTCAAAATGAATTTTATTTCACTGCATGAAACCTACAATAAACGATACTTTTCTGCAGTATATAAATATGGTATACTGCAGTGTGTTAAATGTAAGAAGTTATTCCACAGTTTGAAATGACTGATTTTAACCATACTCATTCACTATAAGAAATAGGAAAGTAGTTTGTCAAAACTGTTGTTTTCATTTCCCATAAAAGAAGTTGAAAAAGAAGATGATGAATTTCATGGTTACTCATCTTTGTAATGTTAAATTAGGGCCAATTTGATAAAGAGATAAGACCATCTGTCTTGAAACTTCAAGGGGATTCAAATGTAGATACTTGCTGATTCTTAATATAAAATAGCTTAAAACATTTCTTTTTGTTCTGTCTGTATGCCTTATTTTGTCTTCACATGATGTTCATTTTATTATGACTCAGGGTCTCAAAAACTGGAATTGGTCAAGCTTCTATAGAGTTTGCTAAACTGTGATGTAATATTCTGCGTAAAAGGCTCATTATCACTTTTTCTCTATATTGCTCCCATTGAAAGCTCTATTCAGATAAAATAGGTGAAAATGACATAGGAAAATTTAAGACAAACCCATTTATCTTGTAATCATGATTCTACGCAGTGCACAGAACAGATGTGTTCACATTATGGCTTCTATTGTTTATTCTATTTTGGGGCCAAAACTATCATGCTTATTTAGAAGGGCCTATTCTTCTAACTTATTTCCCAAGTACATCACAGTTAAATGCACACATTATGTTTGCCTGCGCATGTCTTTCTGTCCGTCACATTTAGAAACTACCCAAGGGGTGTACAGATAAAATGTTAAAACAAAAAACACAATTTATATTTTGGATGTACTATTTAGATAGAATGTACCAAGCAGAATCGGATTGGGTATTGGGTGTTATTTTAAATGTTAATTTGATTAATTTAGGGGGGAGATAGAAAGGCATCATACTCTGATTAGTGATTTCAGGAGAAACTCCTTTTTTTTTTTTTTATAAGGAACGAGACAAAGGGACAATAAAGAATGGACAAAAGATACAAATATAATGACTCAAATTAAGATGATTAATTAAGATAGAATTAAGAAGAGTGAAATGTGTGGAGAAGTTAATATAGAAGACTTAGAATGGTAAATAAAATAAGTAATGACATGTAAGATGAACATGAATATAATTGAAGTCCATGAAGAGAGAGATACCTGGGGCCAAGTTACTTTCCAAAAAGATTTTTTTTAATGTTTTGTGTGTTGTGTGTATATGTTTTTTTTTTTGGGGAGAATTAATAAAACCTTGCAGAAATATAGAATGAGAATAATGGTAACTAAGTCAGAAAGAAATAGATGAAATAATAATAATGAAATTGAATAAGAGTAAAGAGAAGTAAAGAGAAATTGGATAAGGGGTTTTTGTATGTTTATATGGAAATGGTTTAAAACAGAATTATAGTCTATAAAACAAGGTTTTATCTGACTTGTTAAATTTATAATGGAAAAAGGTTTAAGCATGTAATGGATAATGATGATTTGTGTGTTTTTGAAAATTAATAAAACTTATTTTTTTAAAAAAACACAATTTAAAATTTCAACATTTAAAATAGAAGCAAGATTTGTTAAAATTCAACATTAACCGTTAATTAAAAGGTGCTGGGGGAGGGCTTTAGGGTACTAGACAGCTCCATGCTGCATGTTCTTCTGTGAGTGAGATGACAGAGCCAAGTCTTTAGATAATTTTCAAAAGGCCAAGAGACTGGGGTTCCAACTCATCTCTGGAAAGGGAATGTTCCAAGGGGAAGGGGCAACAGCAGAGAATATGTCCACATATTCATTTGTTTGTAGCATTGTTATGTTACAGTGGTTCAGTGGTTAGAATGCAGTACTGCAGCCTAAATCACTGCTCACTCCAGGATTCGATCCTGACTGGCTCAAGGTTGACTCAGCCTTCCATCCTTCTGAGGTCAGTTAAATGAGATCCAGATTGTAGGGGACACAATATGCTGACTCTGTAAACCACTTAGAGAGGGCTATAAAGCACCGTGAAGTGGTATATAAGTCTAAATGCTATTGCTGTTTTTCCCAAACTTTAACTAAAAAGGATATGCTGCAATATGTAAAAATATTAAAAAACCAGTCAAATTTTATTGCAACCCATTAAAGTACATATTGTACATTTATATACTTATCAGCCCTTGTCTAGTTATAGACAATATTATATCTAGTTTGCCCTTAAGAGAATAGGGAAAACTAAATAAAGTTATATTTGTAGTAGTAAAGATACAGGAAAGGCAGGTATTCTAAGGCATAGTAAAGGTATAGTAAAGGAAGGATACAAACAAACATACAGTAATAATATAAAACTTCATATCTGATCTCACTCCAATACTTTTTAGAAAAAATACAGTCATTCTTTGGCTATAAATGACGTCAATGTGACATAGTTGGTTTAATTCAATGAATCAGTTTATCACTATTAACTGAAAATTGGTTCTAGCGATAGAATATAGTCATTATAGCATAAATTTATTTGCATTATCATTTGCATTCTACTTAATGAATATATGCTTTCTCAGGTTGAGAAGTCCTTGATTTAAGACTATTCATTTACCAGACATTAAAGGGGGCTTATCACAGATCTTTGCATTTATGACCAATGCAGCATCCTTGGGGATACATGATTGCAATTAGGCTCTTGGCAACTAACCAGCACTTACGACAGTTGCAGGATCCTGTAGTCATGTCGTTGCCATTTGCTACCCTCCCCATCCAGCTTCTGACAAGAAGATCAAGCTAACAGGGAAAGTCAGTCACATTCATATGATGCTTTGCTAAATGTCCATGGTGATTTGTTTACCATGCCCCCTCCCAAAAAGTTGTAAGGGTGAGGTTATATGCTAGATCACTTAACAACCATCCCTCTTAATGATGGTTTTTCTGGTCCCAGTTGTGATTGTAAATGAAGAACTACCTATAATCCCTACATTTTCCAAGGAACAATTTTACAGAATTTTATAGTAGCTTTCTATAGGTTCTTCTGCAATAGTTTGAATTTAATTTACGGAATACAAACTAAAGAACCCTTTTCCAGTAGCGACCACAATATGATTGACTTTTGTCTCAACATACGTCCACACAAAAATCACCACAATGATGTAATTCCCAATTGTAACTTCAAAAAGGCAACTATGATCTTATACACAACGATCTCTCATCCCTTGATTGGCAATCTCTATTCACTGGATGCAATACTGTTGAAGACCATTACAACATATTTTTACTTGAAGTCAAAAGAGTCATCAAACTATATGTACCAACAACAACTCCCAAAACAAAACAAAAAGCAGATTACCCATATCAATAAGGAAACTTCAATCCAAAAAGAGATCACTCTGGCGGAAAAACAAATCTGGTCACGTTGCCAATTTCAAAACCGATACAAAAATTTATGCCACCAGATAAAGACCGAATGCACCAATTATCACATTAAACAAGAGGAAAACCTTCTAAGCACCAATTCCACCCGTGCTTTTTACAATTTTGTAAACAACAAACTAAAAGACTCAAGGTCCATCCCTCCCTTGATAGGACCTGATGGTAAAGACTGCAACGACGACACCATTAAAGCCAACATCTTTAACACATTCTTCGCTCAGTATTTGTAAACAGCAATGGATCATGCCCAGTATTTCCTAGCCGTACCACAGATAACAACAATGATCTAATACATATCGTTTTCACAGAAGACAATGTTGAAAAGCACTACGCAACCTAAAACCATCTCTATCTATTGGACCGGATGGAATATGTGCCTACTTCTTAAGAAAGCTATCCACTGCCATAGCCAAACCTCTAAGCATAATCTTTGAAAAATCTTTCAGAACCAGCTCCTTGCCTAACCTATGGTCACAAGCCACAGTCATCCCCATCTTCAAAAAGGGAGACCCAAGCCTAGTTGAAAATTACAGGCCAATCTCCTTATGCTGCGTCACCTGTAAAGTCATGGAATCAATTATTAACCAAGCCATCATCCTTCACTTAGAGACAAATAACCTACTCTCCAATAAACAATTTGGTTTCAGAAAAAACTATCCTGTAATCTGCAACTCTTACACTGCAAAAACATATGGACGACACAACTCGACCAGGGCAAAGCAATAGACGCAATCTACATAGACTTCTGTAAAGCCTTTGATTCAGTGGTACACGACAAACTACTCCTAAAAATAAAATCCTATGGTATCTCTGGACAACTGAATAACTGGATAGAAGCATTCCTGTCAAACAGACAACAAATGGTCAAAATCGGGAGCGTACTATCAAATCCAGTACCTGTCAATAGTGGTGTTCCCCAAGGCAGTGTTCTAGGACCAACTCTCTTCATACTCTACATAAACGACCTCTGTGATCATATTAAGAGCAATTGCGTTCTCTTCGCTGATGATGTAAAGCTGTTCAATACCACAGACAATACTGCTACCCTACAAAAAGATCTTGACTATGTATCAGAGTGGTCAAACAAATGGCAACTTCAAATCTCAACAAATAAATGCTCTGTCTTACATATTGGCAAAAAAAATCAGAAAATAAAATACAAGCTGAATAGTCAAGATCTTGTTGATGACTCAAGCTCTGTAAAGGACCTTGGAATACTCACCTCTAATGATCTAAGTGCTAGAGCCCACTGCAACTACATAGCCAAAAAGGCATTAAGAGTTGTTAACCTAATCCTACGTAGCTTTTTCTCTGGTAATATCACACTACTAACCAGAGCATACAAAACATTTGCTAGACCAATACTCGAATACAGTTCATCAGTCTGGAACCCACACTACGTATCTGATATTAGCACAATTGAGAAAGTCCAGAAATATTTCACAAGAAGAGTTCTCCACTCCTCTACTCGTTGTAGAATACCTTATGCCACCAGACTTGAAATTCTAGAACTTGAAAACCTTGAATTACGCCGTCTTCAGTCTGACTTAAGCATGGTATATAAAATCATACATTGCAATGTCCTACCTGTCAATGAATACTTCAGCTTCAACCATAACAACACAAGAGCACACAATAGATACAAACTCAAAGTAAACCGCACCAAACTTGATTGCAGGAAATACGACTTCAGCAATAGAGTGGTCAATGTCTGGAATACTCTACCCGACTCTGTAGTTTCTTCCCCAAACCCCAAAAACTTTAACCTTAGACTGTCTACTATTGACCTCACCCCTTTCCTAAGAGGTCTGTAGGGGGCGTGCATAAGCGCACCAACGTGCCTACCGTCCCTGTCCTATTGTTTCTCTTATTCTTTTATTTTTCTTATATGTACCCATTTCATGTATTCACAACTATGTATACATTTATACTTATTATCTTGTAAACAATTGGCAAATCAAATAAATAAATAAATAGACTGAAAATCGTAGAACAGACATTTTCAAGGCTCAAATGTATGGATAAACAAAGACTTGGAACAAAGTATGCACAGTACAAAAGAATCTTGTACACTCTTTTTCTGATTCCAAAAGTTTGTGGTAAGATAGGTTTTTCCTCATGTCTTATTTTCCCTTGAAAGCATATTAATAGTGTGTGGATGACCTATCTTTGCTAGGAAATAAATCATATTATTTTTCTGGACTGTGCAAGCATGACAAGCAAAAGATTTTTCACCTGGGATTATACTCTCAGCTGGGAAATAACCTGAAGTATTGGCTGCACTGAAACATACATTTTTCCTTTTAGTAGTTGTGATAAAGAAACCTCATCATTCTACTGAAATTTTAAATGAGATAACCATTTCCTTACAACTGTGGTAAATTAATTTCCAGGCAAACCATTTCCTTGCTTTTTTAAAATAAAAGATTCTGTTCTTAAAATTATCAGTATGGATGTTTGAAAAATGTCTTGAGCATATTGAAAACACTGAAAATATGAAAAACATCTTTAACAAATTGAAAACAATAAAAAAACCCAACCACCCTGAAACACGTATCACAATATTCTCCTGGAAGCTGTTCGGATCATCCAGTGTGTGGGAGGTGCTTCAGTCTGCGTCGTTGTAGGCTGAGCTTAATTACTGAGGATTGCTCCGCCCTTCACCACGTGGCTGCCTTGCAATCCCCAGTTTACGCTCAGCCTTCGTCAGATTAGGCTGTGTATCTCCCACTCTTTGGCCGATTCAAGCAGATTCCTTATTATTCAGGTTTGCCCTTTATTTCCTGGTTCTCCCTTAGCCTCTGCGCAATTGGGGTGGCTGTAGAGGGGAGCGCGTTTCTTCGCCCCCAGGGGGGATAGAGAGCGGGCGGTTTTCGCGCTCCGGCGCCAATCCTCCCCCCCCCCTTGCAATTCGGCTCCTTGCCTGCCGCCTGTTTCGCGCCGCTCTCATAGCGGCTCTATCGATCGCGCTGATAAGCGCAGCTGGTGTTCCCCCCCACCAAAACGCCGATCGCCCCAGCAAGGGGCGAAAATTACTTGGCTGCCTCGCTCGGCTCCTAGGTGTGCCGGAGAGGCTTATGTAGCGCTCTGAGCGGCCCGGGATTAAAGAGTAGGTGGCGGCCGCCATTTTGGGCGCCGCCACGTGTATAACGGGCGTCATTCTAATAGGCCTGGTTGGGCTGCGAAGGGGCTAGCTCCTGTTGTAGGCCTGCCAGCCTATGAGAGCTACTGCAGATTCAATTTAATTGGCTATCTTGTTGGCTTTCCGCAGCATGCTCAGAGCAGAAAATCGCAGCCTATCCCTCCCGGTTTGTGCCTGGGAGCTCCAGCTGCCAGAGGCCTCACTCCAGCCTCAGGCGTTTATTTGGCCAATTGGAGATTTTTAGCATTATATCTGAGGTCACTCCCTCCTGGGAGCACTGAACAGATCCCTGTTCATTTCTTGTATATGAAAAATAAATAATAATAATAATAATAATAATAATAATAATAATAATAATAATAATAATAATAATAATAATAATAATAATAATAATAATAATAATAATAATAATTAATAATTAATAATTAATAATAATAATAATAATAATGAAATATTATATAGAGATATACATATATATCTATTGGTACATGGCAATAACGCATTACCAACACTGATTGGATTACATATACAGTGCTTATAAGCAGGTATATATATTTATATTAATAATTATAACAATAATAATATTGTAGAACTTACATATCTAAATTCCAAAAGGGGGTGCGGGCCAGCTGAAAGGACACCCGGCCTTTGTTGTAGGCCGAAACCTTGGCGAGCCAACCGCCTTAAATTGGAGCTATAGTCCTTTCTTCTATAATGGCAGATGACAATTCCACTAGAGGCCCTTCGTTGAAGGCCAGATCTCAGTCCTACCACCTGCGCAGACAGGCTAAGGAAGCCTCTAAGGAAACTTCCAAGGCTTCTCAGAGAGACGCCCTAAGGCGCCATAGGGCACTGGAGATAGAATTTGACAGGTGATCTAGAGAGGCACAACCAGTGCCCCCAGCCCCTTCCTTCTACCTCCAGACACCCCCTCCTCCAGATTCCTCTTCCCTCTCCAGGCGCAGCTTACAGGGACACCAGGTGCCCGAACCAACGACCAGACGAACGCTCGAAGCCACTTTCACGCCCACGGCCGCTGGCCTGCGCCAGGAGGAGGCCGCCTATGTCGAGATTCCTGCGCACATGCAAGCATGGATGGAACAGGCTATCCGCCAGGGGATAGCAGAGGGCCTTTAACAGATGTCCAGGTCCGGTCCCCCCTCGATGGCACCCGAACACGACTCGCCATCAGTCAGGTCCTTGCCTAGATTGGACCCCACTCAGGGTCAGGTACCTTTATAGGGGGACAGCCCCCTCCCAGAAGGGGAAATGGAGAAGGCTATAGAGGACTTGGTTCGGTTCGGGAAGGAGGAAGATCTTGAATGGGGGTCCATACACCAAGGGGTATGGATAGACCCAATGGAAGGGGACATGTCCGAGGACGAGGGCCTCACTCCCGATCAACCCACCTTGTGGGTTTGTTCAAGCCACACATGTTTAAATCCCGGATATTTAAGGCCAAGAGCATTTCTGGCCTATCTGTTCAGTCCTCCTCACTCTCCCCCCTCCGGCAGAGGGACAAGAGGACGCCGTTTTTAGGCAACCCGTGGTGGAGGCGGAAGTTATTCCGGTCCCACCCATATTTCACGACCTAGTCTCAGACCAGTGGACTCTATAAGAGCTCCCCCTGCCCCACCCAGTCAGGACAAGAGGTTCTTAACCTCGATTCGAGCTTCTGCAACTTGCTTAACACCCCGAGGTAGTCGAACCCATCGTTGGCTTAGTATCCTCGTCCTCCCCCAGTGACCCCTTGGAGGCTCTAAAACCCGAGGACAAGAGGTCCGAACTGCCGTTGAGTAGGGCTCATCAGGCTGACACCTGGGCTATCAGATCGGCCACGGCCGTTTCCTTTTTCACCAGGCCCTCGATCCGGTGGCTCTGCCAACTGAAACAGCATGTTCCCCCTCTAACACTAGGGCACATCAGGACATCGCAAGTTAACGGCCGCAGCAGAATTCTCGGCCGACTCCACCTACCATGCGGTTAAGTTCCCCGCCCGAGCAATAACCTCTCACGTTACAGCTCGCCGCCTGCTCCAGCTCAAGCACGGGCAGGTGGACATAAAACACAACGTTAAGCTGGCCACTGTCCCCATTAAGGGGGACAGACTATTTGGCACCGCCCTTGGGCCATTGCTATCCAAAACCCGAAACAAAAAAAAATTTCTTCCCCCCATTTTTTTCGGAGGTCAGAGTCAAGAACCCCTCAAGCCTTTTGGAGAGGTTCCTCCCGACCCTCCTACCGTCCCCTTTCCAGCCCAGGTATCTGAGACCCCCCTCCTTCCGGCCACTTCAGCCCCTGGATCAAGCCGATCCAGATGACAGGAACAGGAGGGGCGGCAGCTACAGACGGCCCTTCAGGGGTCCCGGAGGGAAGCCTTCCAGCGCACCAGATAGGCCCTGTTCCTCCCTTCCCATTGGCGGACGCCTCAGGCATCTCGCTGACCTATGGGACCCCTCCACTTCTGATACCTGGGTCCGTGACACCATCAGACTTGGTCTCGCGCTTGAATTCCAGCGCGCCCCCCCCTGACTTCTTTATGGCATCCCCCCCCTTCGAGGGATCCCACCAAACGCAACTTAATGGATTCAGTCATTCAGCATCTCCTCAACGTACAGGCCATTCAACCTGTCCCAACATCCCAGCGGGGGAAGTGGTTTTACTCCCACCTCTTCGTGATCCCCAATCCTCAGGGGGATGGAGGGCTATTCTAGACCTGAAACGCCTGAACCGTTACCTGATCTACCGCAGGTTCAAGATGCACCCTACAGTCCATTCTACGGGACATCAGGCAGGGGGACCGGCTAGCCTCTATAGATCTTTCAGAGGCGTATCTTCACATCCCAATCCGGCCCTCCCATTCCAAATTCCTCAGATTCTGCTACAACCACCGCCTCTTACAATATGTGGCTCTCCCTTGGGTTGGCCTCTGCCCGAGGACCTTCACTAGGGTCCTCGCGGCTCTGGCGGTCCACCTCAGGAACCTCCCGGTTCGTCTCCATTGTTACCTGGATGACATTCTCATCCTGTTCCACTCCAGACTCCAAGCAGAGAAGGATGTCAGAGCTACCCTCTCTGCCCTCCAAGACCATGGGTTCCTGGTAAACTGGCAAAAGAGCCGACTGTTACCATCTACACGGATCACCCACTTGGGGTCCGTCATTGACTCAGTTCGAGGAAAGGTTTCCCTTCCTCGGAAACATTCCTTAACATTCAGGAAACCGTCAAACACATCAGACGTTCAGGAAGGGTGACACTTTTGGAATTGTCTAAGATACTAGGTAAAATGGTCTCATGTATTTCCTTTGTTCCCTGGGCCCGGTTACACACTAGGTCCCTACAGTGGTTCCTGCTCCCGTTCCAACGGTCCGGCAAGAGTAATTCAAAGACCACGGTCAAGGGCCTCCAAAGGTCCTCAAGTCTCTCCTCTGGTGGACCAGTCCCGCCATCTACAAGGGACATGGCTTCAAGGAGCCCCAGCGCCTCACCCTCACCACAGATGCCAGCCTGTCCAGAGGGGGCGCTCACAGCCACTCGCTCTCGCAACAGGGCAGATGGTCTCAGGTAGGACGGGCATGCAGTATAAACTGGTTGGAACGCCACGCCATCCACCTGGCCCTGTGCAACTCCTCCCTCAGGAACGCGGGCGGCATGTCCTCATACTCACGGCCATCATCACTGCCAAGGCCCTTGTCAACTGACAAGGGGGCACCCAGTCCATCCGTTTGATGAGAGAGGCCGAGCGCCTCTTCCGTTGGGCGGAGCGCAATCTCCTCTCTCTCAAAGTCGAGCACATCTCAGGGGTCTTAAACACCCTAGCTGACTGGTCGAGCAGGACCATGGTGGACCAGGCCAAATGGCGCCTCCACCCATCACTGGTCAGGGAAGCGACCAAGCTTTTCGGTCTCCCGTTAGTGGGCCTCTTCGCATCCCCCCTCAACACACAACTCCCCAGGTTCTTTCTCGAGGTACCTCTCCCACGGGGCTGAGAACTACAATGCCCTCTGTTGCCCCTGGCCCTCAGGGTTTCTATATGCATTCCCTCCCTTAGCCCTGGTCCCCAGAGTTATCCAGTAGCTCATCTCCGAGAAAGCAGAACTGATTCTGGTGGCACCCTACTGGCCCAGGCGCCCATGGTTCGCGGCCCTCCGCAACCTATCGGTGGCCCCTCCCTGGAAAATCCCTCCAATCAGGATATCCCTTTCTCAGGGTCCCCTCCAGCACCCGGATCCTCAGTGGCTCCTGTTAGCAGTTTGGAGGTTGAGCGGGAGCGTCTAAGAAAGGAGCAGTTTCTGACCACGTTATCGATACTATTCTAGCCGCCAGGCGGCCCTCCACAACCCGGATATACAATGCCACTTGGAATAGTTCTTGCAAGTGGTGCCAGGGTTTCCAGGTCAACCCGCTATCACCCTCCATCGCTCAAGTGTTGACATTCCTCCAAGAGGGTCTGAGGAAAGGTCTTCTCCGAACTCCCTGAGGCATCGGGTCGCAGCCCTTTCAACCGTCATTGTGTTGACAATCTGGGGTCCCTTTCCCTCCACCCTCGCATTAGGGCATTCCTCAGGGGAGCCACTAACTTGTCCTCCAACGGTTCACAGATACCCTACCTGGGACCTCAATAAGGTCCTGGTGGCCCTTATTAAACACCCCTTGAGCCTCTCAGGGAATCCTCTCTCCAGTTCCTAACATACATAGTCGCGTTCCTGATGGCCATTACCTCGGCTCGCCGAATATCAGAGAAAGCAGCCTTGTCGGTGAGGAAGGACCTTTGCATCTTCCATGCCGACCGGGTAGTTCTCCGGCCGGACCTTACCTTCTTGCCCGAGGTCAACTCAGCCTTCCACAGGGCACAGGAACTTACACTTCCGAACTTCTGCCCCAATCCCTCGCGGGAAAGGGAGAAGCTCTGGTACACTCCGGACGTAAGACGGGCCTTCCACATTTACATTAAACGTACCCAACCCTCCAGGAGATCCGAATCCCTATTCCTCTCCTTTCAGCCCACATCATTAGGCCACAAAGTGTCCCCGTCAACCATCGGCCGCTGGATTGGAGCTATTATTTCCAAGGCGTACTTGTCCCAGGCCCTGCTGGTTCCCAGCGGAATAACGGCACACTCCACCAGAAGTGCTGCTACCTCTGCAGCTGGGGCCACCCAGGCTCCAATTGCTGATGTTGGTCGGACGGCCACTTGGGCCTTCCCATCTCCCTTCATTAGACACTATAAGATCGACATATTTGCCTCGGCGGAGGCTTCAGTTGGTAGACGAGTCCTCCAGCGAGTCCTCGAGGAACCACAGGGATCACAGAACCAGACGGAGTCCCCCCCGTAGGACAGCCAAGCTTTGGTATGTCCCACACACTGGATGATCCGAACGGCTTCCAGGAGAATGGGCGTTGGTTCTTACCTGACACGCCATTTCTCTGGGAGCCGTGAGGATCATCCAGCCCCACCCTTATTAGTTTTCCGTCTGGTGGGGTCTTGTTTCGGCCAATGAACCCTTTAGCATAGTAAGAGGAGAGCAGGATTTTTTATTCACTCTCGACTTCGCGTAAACTGGGGATTGCAAGGCAGCCACGTGGTGAAGGGCGGAGCAATCCTCAGTAATTAAGCTCAGCCTACAACGACGCAGACTGAAGCACCTCCCACACACTGGATGATCCTCACGGCTCCCAGAGAAATGGCGTGTCAGGTAAGAACCAACGCCCATTCCAACATGATGAGTTTTATTCTTCCCTCAATCTAACGTTGCTACCCACAGATACAATATTCTCAGAGAAATACATTTTCTTAAGAAAGATATTTTGTGCAATTTATTACATATTTTAGGGCAGGGGTCGCCAACCTTTTGGACCTCAGGGACCAGCAAACTCATAATTTTAAATCCCAGGGAACACTAACTGCTTCTGTGGGCATGGCCTAATTTGTGGGTGTGGCTTGGTGGCCATGTGACTGGCTGGGCATGGCTTGTATGTAAATATTATAAATATTTATATAAATATTGATTTTTTTATAAAAAAAGAGCAACTTTTACCCAAAAGCAGGCAAAGCAGGCAGGCAGATTGACTTGCTCACAGAATCATTCAGTGATCTATCTATCTGCCATTGGTTAGCTCAGTCTGTCACATAAAATTTGCTTGCCGTGAGTCTGCACTGAATAATAGAAACTTCAGTCCTAAGGGAGGTTCAGCTGTGCTTAAAAGCAGAGCCAAAGATCTAAAGACTAGCTAGAAAGCAAGAAACGCAACCATTTCCTGCTTCCTAGCTAATCTAAATCTCCCAGCACAGCAGAACAGCTGATGGTCGGAAAAATAGCAATTTAGCAGGCAAGTTTTCTGGGTAAGGAGTGAGTGAGCGGGGAGGGTTCCCATGGGCCATGTGGGAGATGCAGCCTTGTATTTCTGCGCAGCCTGGATTAATTGCTTTGGGAGGGTGCTCTGGGGTTGAGATTTCTCTGTGACCTACCAAAATTTTCTTGCGGCCCCCCAGTGGGCCATAGCCCACTGGTTGCCAACCGCTGTTTTATGGAATTTTCATTTCTTTCCAAGAACCAAAATATTTATTTGGCCCATGGTTGAAATCTTAAGCACAAATACAAGATATTTCAAAAACATTGTATCTTTTTATTGCATTCAGCACACTGGACACGTATACATATATACGTGCATCCAAATATAGATATATGAATGGCACATGTACATTAGTAAAAACAAAAATGCCTTCATTTGGACATAACTATTCAGCTATCTTGACACAGTATGGAAATAATAGGCCATTGCTTTTTTTTCAGGGTGTTTTTCAACTTGCCAGTTTAATTTTCAGCACTGCCAAAGCACCAGGATAGAAACCAGGAGACTGAGTTCTTATCCTCCCATAGACATGAAAACCAGCTTGATTGACTTTGGGCCAGTTACTCCCTCTTAGCCCAAATCACATCACAGGGTTGTTGTTGGGAAGAAGCAGCAGCATAAGATATGTTTGCTGCCTTGGGTTATTGATAAAAATTAGTAAAGATAGGGTATAATTTAAGAAATAAACCAAGTGCAATTATTGTGCTGGGTTGACAGACCAGGATGTGTGGAATGGGCTATGCCCTTACCTATTTCTTAGTGGCACTCCATCACAGAGGAAGACATGTTGTAGCTCTTCAGATGAGGATGTAGGGAAAAATTGGCATTTCTTCTCTATGATGAAGAGTCCCTAAAAGATCCTGGGAACACCAAGGGGACAGAAATATTTTGTAATTAACTATCCTGTTAATCTTTTTCTCACAGGCCAGCCAAAAAACTCTTATTAGCTGTTTGCCCTATGATAGTTGGTTCAGGAGTTCTGAAGCATTATCCAATTGTGTATCTAAGCTTGCAAATATTAATTTAAGCACAAATTAATTTTTAGTACTTTGAATGTTAACCCACGAGACTGCAGAAGTTCTCAAGAGATACTTGACTCCAGAGAACGGATGGAAATGTGAAATATAGATCCAGAGTAACTGCACCCTAGTAGCTAAAAATGTTTTTTTCAGAAATTGGAATGGTTCTTGTTTCTTGAGTTTGCTAGTCTTGCATGGTTTGACATCTTTCTACTATTTTATTTTAATTTATATCAAATTCATATGGTTGCCCATCTCGCACAAGGTGACTCATCTGACAGGAAGAAGATACTTAGCAGTTCTCATGCTTGCTGATTGGACCAGGAATCCAAAGGGAAACAGAGCAGAAGCTGAGATATCAGCTACATTTGTGAGGGGAAATTGCAAATGGTAAATGTTAAGAACCAGAAAGGAAGCCCTGCTTTTCCTAACTCTTGAACCTCCTTTGCAAACCCATTGTCTATTTATGCTGATCACACAAAGGGTGGTTGAAAAATATCTATTTGTAGACACTATGATTACATTCCTTATTGATTGTTTAATCAGTTGCATAGCAATTCAGAATATTTGATACGTTTGATATGTTACTAAAATGGTTGTTTGTTTTTAATAGTTTTAAAAGTCCCACTGACAATGACACCTGGTCTTTTGACTCAGACAGGCCCGTGAAAATTAATACTCATAGCATGCAAGACAAGAGAAATACATTAGCACAGTGCAAGGTCCCTAGAGATATTTGAGACTGTTTAGGCATGAATTATTAAGAAAAAGTGGGGATTACTTATTTAAAACTACAACAGTAACCTAAGGCAGTCATCTCAGTGTCTAAATATTAGTTCAAATATTAGTATTTGAGCTATCAATTGAATGTGTAAATAAATAGTGACATATATGGGTGCTGCAATATATAGCAACCTCACTTGTGAAAACTCCTTTACATGTTATATTTTGTATTTTCCAAGCAGAATGGTACCTTTTCATGACAGCAATCATATATATAAATATATATAATATAAATTTCATAAATAGCAATTTTGATCACATTTTCCTTCTAGAATAGAACAACCATGAAGACCTTAGAGAAGATATTCAAATGCCATGAAATATTTCTATAGACAAAGCTCTGAATGGTGTAAGCTATGATATTCCCTCTGACACACTCTGGAAGTGAAAGTGAACTTTAAAGAAGCAGGATAGGAAGAATAGTGATCCTTTTGAACTTTGGTGTTGAAGAGTCAAGCAAACAAACAAATTCATAATCAAACCATAATCAAATCAGCCCAGAGTTCTCATTGAAGGTGCAAATGAACAGGCTAAAATTATCTTGGACATATTATGCAAAGATCTCGCTCTCTAGAACGGACTCTAGTGCAGGGAAAAGTGGAATGGAAAAAAAAAGGATGACCTGCTGAAGGGTGGATTGACTTGGTTACAGTGGAAATGAGTTCACAGTTAGAAGATCTGAAAGGTTGGGCTAGGAATAAATCATCATGGAGAAAATCTATCTAGTTCAGGGGTGTCAATCTCAAAGCCCACGGGCTGGATTCTGCTTGTGGGGTGCTTAAATCTGGCCCACAGGGTGGCCTGGAACTATCAAGGGACTGCCTTGCAGTGTCTCTAGTGACTAAAACAGGCCATGCGCGTCCCCCCACGCCTTGTTTTTACCCTCCATGTGCTCCTGCAGCACTTTGCCAGCTGGAAATGGGCCAAAAAACAGGCTCAAAATGGGCTGAAAAACAGGCCCAAAACATGCCGAAAATGGCCCGGAAATGGCTAAAACAGGCCAAAAACAGCCAAAAAATGGGCTATGCAGCCTGTTTTCATCTGGCAGAGTGCTGCAGAAGGCCATGGAAGGCAAAAAACAAGGCACAGGGGAGCCGCACACGGCCCTCCGTGCTTCATTTTGGTTGGTAGGGTGCTGCAGGAGGCATCCGTGCCTCCCCCGCCACTTCCTCACCACTGGCCCACAGAGGAGAACTAAAATGCTGATCTGGCCCTTGAAGAAATCCAGTTTGACATCCTTGATCTAGTTGATTGCTAAGAATCAAAAAAATGATAAGACATAATCAATCCAGCATTTAATATTGGCAATAGATTGATATTTTGATTTGATCAAACAGAAATATACTGCAATAACGATGACGGTAGCAGCTTTGCCATCAAGATAAAATCAGTAGAAACACACCTGAAAGCAAGTTTGATGGCATGTAACTAGAAATCAGGAGATTGTGATTTCTAGTCCCACCTTAAGTATAAAGCCAGTTGAGTAACATTGAGTCACTCACAACTCTAGGAAAGAGGCAGGGGCAAATAACTTTTGCCAAGAAAATTGCAATTATCAGAATTCAAGGTGAACTTGAAAGCACACATTCACAAAACACATTTATTTCAGTATGATTAACGAATGTGGGCCAAAACCAGAAATGGACCACTTAAGGCACCTGGGTTTTCATTTTATGGGCTGTTTAGCCTGCTCTGTTAGTGACCGCTGAAAACCATCAGTTTAGTTTTCTGTTCTGAGGAGGGAATCAGGTGAAATCTGTAATGTAAGCATACTCTTAAAAAAGGAGGAATCTCCCAAGCTGCAGTTCTGTTCATATGTGATGGGCCTCTACCCACTAAATCTAAAGCAGGGGTGTCAAACGGGCGGCCTGCGGCCAGATGCATCACACGCAAGCCACGCCCACCCCAACTCTGCAAAGGGGAAAGCGTGAAATGTCACATGATGGCAATGTGATGCTGCGAGTTTGACACCCATGAACTATAACCTCCTGTAAATGTTAGGTATAAGCATCTAATCAATGAAATGTTGGCCACCTCTGCCCCAAAAATCCAGGGAATATACATGTATTTGATGGCTTTGGGGACCACATACAACTATGAGTGTTAGCATAGGCACTGCAGTTGAGATACATAAAATTTGCATTCGAATACTTGTGCAAAAAGAGGAAAAAGGTTCTTACTCTTAATAATGAGTTCAAAAAATGAAAAAGAGTAAATTATTTTGCATGACTTTCATATTACAATATGCAAATAAGATGAATTGCCTACAAATGACATTCTGATTTTCTGGAATATAGAAAAAACAGTATTTCTAATGCAATAGGATCTTGGCAATATGTATTTCATTCAGTTAATAAAGCTTGCCTTTTATATTGGCAGTTGTGGATTTTTTGTGGTTATTCAATTTAGAAAAATTGTTTCATTTTATAAAATGAAAAAAAAAAAACCCCACAGGTTAGAATCATCCTATGTGTCTAGCATGGGTGTCAAACTGACAACCCACAGGCTGAATATATAACATGCAGGCCAAGCCCACTCCAGATCTGCAAAGGCAAAAAATATTGTGATATGTCACGATATGTCATATGACATGATTGTGTTTGATACCTATGGTCTAAAGAAACAGCAGTTTTCATGCTTTCTCCAGTTCTCAAGATTTTGTCAAAAATGCATGCAATTTTGTCTCTTAATAGGCAGGGCATAAATATAACCGTTTCCTCTACTTTTTGGCTAAAGCTATAAAGATTAATCATAACTATATCAATGTAGAAGAAACAGGCAACTGTGGAAATATTTTGGTTTTTTCAGAGCCTCCTCTTTACAATTCTGGGAATGAAGCCCATGCATCTTAAAGTTACCATGGCTAAAACCATTTTGTAAATACCACATACATTGTTTATATACTGTATATAAACTAGTTTCGTTTTAGTAACATGTCAATTGAAATAGTAAGGAATGGGAATGCAATTTTAAGTCTTTAGGGTAGACCATAAGTCTTTCAAACTATTACAAATACACAGCCCTTGATCTTGTACAGTTCCTTCAGAATTACTAGGAAAAATAAAAATAATTCAGATGATGACAAATGCCTCTCAAGAGATGTTATGTCCATAAAAATGCATAGGAATATTACATTATGCTCCTAAATATAACATTGTAATTCAAGATGATAGGATAGTAATAATATTTTCCTTCATTTATTTGGAAAAAATACATGTAGCTTATAGTAATTCTTATAAAATAGGTAACATTTCCCTTATAACCACAATTACCATCTCACTTAAATAATTTATATTACTTTTTAATAGAAAAATCCACTGCTAAGCAAATAAACTCAGTGATGACTCCAATATGTTATCCTTGAAAATAGATTAGGCATTGTGGCAACTAGGCTGCAAACTGGTGCACAGATTGCTTGATGGCCAAACTGAAAAGATCTTCATGGGTTTCCAGCTGCCTACAAATATAGTCTCTGTGTGGACTTTAGAATCTGACTAGTTGAAGAATTGCTTCGCCTGCTATGAACCTGCCTAGTTAGGGCAGCAGGGCAGGCTGTTTTGAAGATCCCATCATGGTCTGACGCTTCTCTATTTAAATATGTAGTACAACTCTACTCTGTTTGGCTCCCAAAATATGGAATTTTCTGCCCCTGCGGGCATGCCTGAACTATGGAAAATTATAAAGGCATATCTCTGCTGCCAAGTTTTTAATTGTTAATTGATTTTAATGATCCCGATTTCAATGCTAAAGATTCTACTAGTGTGTTGTATATTCCATAGAAAGGCAGGATATAAACTGAACAGTGGAAACAGGAGTAATGACAACAACTGTAACTTGGCAATGTTTCAATATAGCAATCTGTTGATTGTCATAATTGGTCTCTTCCCAAGATTTTTTTTCAGTCAGGCTGTTTCAGAAAGTTTCCCCACCTATTTATTTATTAATATAATATCCATTAGGCTTATTTTTTTGCTTTTCTTCAGAAGGGTGACTTTTATAGCTCATCTCCAATTTTATCTTCACAGCAACCTTGTAAATTATGCTGGATTGAGAAAGTGACTAATTCAAAGTTATCCAAAGAGTTCCAAGACTGAGATATGGACTTGCTTCTCAGTCTCTGCAGCCCAACATCTTAACTATTATAATATGTTGTTTGTATATGGTATGATTATTTACTTTTAATCCTGAAAAATTTCCCCATTTTTTTTAAAAATGAACATATTCATATTGGGTTAACCCCACAATTAGCCCTGATTACTTGGTAAATTCAATTATACATGTAAGTCATGACTAATTTATGCTCCACTGATTTAAGTTGGATCAATTCCCTACTCTTTTTTTTTCTGTGTACAGCTACTTTTCATTAGTTTTGTATGTATCCTTTTGGATTCATGAATCACCCTTTTTTGAATGGTAAATACTTATTTCTTATCATAATCTGCTGTTTAGTTCAAAGGTTTTTTTATGATGCAGATTGGTTAGTGGTACTAGGACACAGTCTTTTTTTGTTTTCCCTCACAGAAGTAGGCAATTTGAATTATAAGTTTCATAAGAGGTGTGCATAAGTGCACCATCATGCTTCTCGTCCCTGTCCTATTGTCCCCATTTATTTGTACCTATTTCTTGTATTGTTACTCATGTTTATACTTATACCTATTATTTTGTAAGCAATTGACAAATAAAATAAAATAAATAAAATAATAAAAGTGGCTTTGGAAGACCTTACAGATCATTGAGTCAATGAGGGGCATTTCTGCCTCCGTGAAGTAGCCATTGTTAGCCTGTATTAAAATAAAGTCCACCAGCCAAAGTAGGTAGGACCAGTCAAGATAATCTAAGATTTTTAAAAAAAGTTACTTGAAATCAGCAGCAGAAAACCATTTTCAGACAATGCCCCCAATTCTTGTCTTTCAGAAAGGGCTGCTACCCTGCTTGGGGATGGGGCCAATAGATGTGTGTGTATATATGTCCTTATGGGGCTTATTTAAATATATAGTTTTACTAAGGATTCTAACTTTTGCATGCAAGTGTAATACTGGAACAAAAACTGTGACAGCCCAGCTGTGTGTATTTCATACATTGTCTCCCTGGAAACCCTTTGCATATTACAAACACTTGCTGCTTTATCCTCTGAACATTGGCTGACAGAAAGAAATGTTTATCTTGTTTTATCTGAAACTGAGCATGAACTAGAGGTATAACTCTACAATCTCATTTTAACTACAGTTAAGTCCTCAACTTAACAACCATTTGTTTAGTGATCAAAGATACATCATTTTAAAAAGCAACTTATGGCCATTTTTTCCACACTTAACTACCATTACAGCATCTCCATGGTCACATGAACAAAAACCTGGTGCTTGGCAACTGGCATGTATTTATGCTGGTTGCCCTGTCTTGGGGTCATGTGATCACCATTTGTAATTGTCTAAGCCAGCTTTCCACAAGTGAAATCAATTGGGAGGGGAAGCCAGATTTGTTTAAAATTAACTTGTGATTTACTTAACTGCAGTGATTCACTGCGACAAAAAAAGATAATAAAATGAGGCACAACTGCCTCATTTAACTGCCTTGCTTAGCAACCAAAACTTTGGGCTCAGTTATGGGTAAAAGTCAAGGACTACATGTGTGGAATGCTTCAGCTAGTTTGTTTTTTAGATTTATCCCATCTTTCGTTCAGTAGCTCAGCGTGGTATACATACTACTATTTACAACCTTAGATTTTTAATGAACTTACTGATACCTTTAATTTATTCTGATGTTTTTAGATGCCAGATAGGACAAATATATTCACTCAGATTGTAACAGTATATTTTATAACTTGCTGAAAATAGAAAATATAATCTTATAAACTTTGTAAAATATTGTAATACGTAGAAAATATTTTGGGTATTGTAGTTATTGCTATACTTACATCAATTGGTGTATATATCATGTTTTTTTTGTTTTATTCCATGAATATGTAATCTCAAAACTTTTTATAAAATGTAAAATGAGAGTTACATTTCAAAATCCAATCCCACAGTTTTATTTATCTAAATATTTCAAAGTGGCTTTATAAAAACTATATGTTCCATTTCATGCACAGCTACTCTTTCTCCATAGTAATTTCTTTCTTTTTTTTAGTTACTAAAATTAGATGATATTGTAACTTAAAATGAATGATACAGTTTATGGTCAATGTCATAAAAACTTGTGTATAAATTAAATTTGGAGTTCTAAATGTTATTTCTAATTAGTTCCCCTTTCCCCTTCCCATTTTATTTCTTAATTTGTGGTTAGAAATCAGATTGTAAATGTATATTAATGTTGTAATTATTAAAAATAAATAAGATAAAAATGAGGGGCATTCTTATTTTTTCTGAAGAATAATTATGGTAACAGGTAAACCAGTATATTATTTTAGAAGAGTTTTCAATGTATTTATTTTATTTCTGGTTTTAGTTCAATTGTGAGATTTGGAAAGCTTGCAAGTCACTTTTGTTGTGTTTCAAGTAATTTAAATAATTAGGTGTAAAAAATATGTGGTGAAGGAAAATGACAAATAAAAGAAACAATTCAGTATTGATTCAATAAGTTAGAATGCTGTGCCAAAATCTTAATACCTAAATGCATAATTACAAAAGCTTTTCCTTGAAAAATAGAGTTTAGAAAGTGTTTTCCAGATGCTTGGATAAAATGGAATGAAATCACTGTAAATTTTTCTTCAACTAAAGAAAAAAACCAATTCACACATTATAATTGTTTCCTGGTTCGAATGGTTGGTGATTGGCCAGAATAGAAAAATGTGTGAACTGACAAATGATATAGGAACTTCACATGTGTGAATGATTGATAATAGCAGATTTTTACATAAATTTGGAGAGTGTTAAAGCTTAGATTCCTAATGGATTTTATAAACACATTCAGTTTTCTTTGCCATTCATTATATAAAAGCTGTTTACCATTATTCTAGAATGCTTTTTTTTTTTTGGTGCAATCGTAGGCTTTAATGAAAGACTCCCATCCAAAAGTCATCCACACTGGATCCTGTTTAGCTTTGTAATCTAAATAAGTTTAGCTAGGTTTGCCATCTAATGAAACTTGCATATGGTTAGAGTTTTGCTCTAACCACTGAGGTAAGTAGGTAGGTAGATTTAAAGCACAGAAATAAACTTTGAGCAGAGTTCATAATCGTGTAGGAAGTTAGCACTCACCCCTCCCCTAGAAAAATGAAATATACTGGAAAATATTAAAAAGGCAGAATATTTCCCCTAAAAGGGGTAAAAACTCAGAAGCAGAAACACAACTCGGAGAGGGATAAACTACACCCCCCCCCCCCACATTTGCTAATGGGCCATTAAGGCCTAGGCCAGAGTACTCTATATAATAAAGGCCTCTACCCATCTCACCACCTGGCCTGGGAAGACTGTATCAGCCAACACTCCGATGAAGCCATGTGGTCCAGACAAAGCCTACAAAGTTAGTTAAGACCCCCGCCCCTGGGAGTCTGACAGCCAATGGGATACATTTCTTGCACAGGAATAGGAAACACTAATGTGGAGCCCAACAGAGGGTATATAAGGGTCTCTCAGCATCTTGGCCTCCCTTTTCTCTTTTCCTTCACCTTGGAGCATGTGATCATCCTTCTTTGGAGCTTCAAGTCATGTGGTCCTGTCCACCATTAAACCATCTTTCCAAATAGCCTCCATGCTTCCAGTGTCTTTTTCCCCACTTGGAACTGAACCCAGAAGGATAATTCTTCCAACAATAGAAAATAAAATATAATTTGTACAAAATATAAGCTCCACACAAACAATTTGATTATTTAAAAATCATTGGTTTACAATTATGAGTGATTTTAATGATATATATGATTTGTCCCTACAAACATGCTTTCCAAAGAAAGTGACTTATTAAAATATAAATAGAATTTTAATCCTTAGATATAGAGTACCTACAAACTTATATTATGAGGGTTTTAATTTAATAATGCTAGGAATACTAGAAATTAATAGTCAAAATAATTCTACCAGGGCAAAATCCATGGACAAGGTATTCTATGAGTCTCTTACAATGTAATCCTGTATGTACTGGCAATTGTAAATAAATGCATAGTCTTAATAACAATTTGAGGATTATAATTCATAGATCATTGAGGATAATCCATTATTTATGAATTTTGGTGGCACTTTTCTTATAAAGACAAAATATGTTAAATTAGTGGGGTTTTTTTATATGCATGTACAATTGACATACATGTTTTAATGATTGAAAGTTATGTAGTGGATGTTATATAGTTGTCTATATATGTGTGTGTATAACATTCATATATATAAAATAATGGCCTATAAGACATCTCAGCTGTGCATGAGAACTAATCATAGGATAAAAGAACATTTCTATCAGCTCAATTTATCCTCTTGCCTTACTTTGGAAGTGTGTAAGCTATCAAAGATTGGGATAACAATCTCTTAATCCTCTCCAAGATAATAATTGTATTAATGGGGGTTGAGTGTTCAGGGTTTCTTTCTTATATGAATGATTGTCTGAATAGGCATTCTGATTTATTACTCTGTGATAGGTTTTTAACAAAATAGGTTTAATTCCTCCTATTAAGCAAGGATAGCAAATGTCAAAATAGCTTTTAATGCTACAGTTACTCAGCATCAACACTCATTCTTCTTTTTGCTAGTGTTACAGCACTATAAAATTTAGATTTATGAACAATATTGTATCCAGTAACTTCGTTTCCTGTCACATAAAGCATTTAGCACATGAATGAGTTACAAAATCATTCTAAGAAACAAACTGTTGATTGTATACTGAAAAACAAATCAAAAATAATTAAACATTTGGTGCTCTGCTTTCTCAAAATCATGTTGGGAAATTATGTGTGTGTTTCAATTGAAAAGAAAACATCTCCAGAATTAATGATATGCTTATCATGCTGGACCGGTACCACTTGTACTATTTTTGGTTTGAATCACTCAGCATTTAACATAGTATACATTATGCAAAGTGCTAGATATTTGACAGGAAAAAGACTTCAAGGTCAGGCCAAAATTATCTGTGTTTAAAAGTATATATTTTGATACCAATTTATGTGACTTCATAATTTAGCTATGAAGTCCTTCAGGTTTAGAACAACTTCAGAACCACTTGAACTTGGAAAGTACAAAATAGCAATAGTTTCCTCAATATTCAAATTCACTCCATTCTGGTTGTATCTGTGTGAAATTGTAATCCCACATTGTTGAGAGTACTGTGTTATGGTATAAGTGACTGAATTGTAAAGTTTTATGGATTCTCCAGGAAAAAGCCAGAATCTAAAGCCATTGTTTGCTCTTGGCTTCTAATTCAAAAGGAAGATAACAACATTACCTAGTTTGTGCAATACAGATAGTCCTTGATTTACAACAGTTCATTTAGTGACTCTTCAAAGTTATGATAGCACTGAAAAAAGTGACTTATGACTATTTTTCACACTTATGACCATTGCAGCGTACTTATGGTCACATGATCAAGATTCATATGCTTGACAACTGGCTCACATTTATCCTGGGGAACTGTTGCCGTATCCTGGGGTCAAGTGATCAGCTGTTGCGATCTTCTGACAAGCAAAGTCAATGGGGAATCCAGATTCACTTAACAACCATGCTACTAATTTAACAAATGCAATGATTCACTTAACAATTGTGGCAAGAAAGTCATGAAATGGGGCAAACTCGCTTAACAAATGTTTTACTTAGCAACATAAATTTTGGTCTCAACTGGTTGTAATTCGAAAACTATGTGTATGACAATTTCTAAATCAAAAGTGCATGGTCTAATACTTTTCTGTTTGAGGAAGGAACAGGAAAGCTTATAAAATCATGCAGCTCAAAATGGTTAGGGAAAATTTGGAAAATACTAGTTTTACTGTTCTTGTCAATGCAGCCATCAACTCTTGGTTCATTTACAATTATTTATGAATCTCAAGTGTTCAGTATGAGTTGGAACACCTTTAGTGTTAACTTTTGTTGGATTTGTTTGATATGTGGAAAATGTGCCTTGGTTTAGCACAGGAGGGGAATAAATTACATCTAACACTGCTTTCTTGTCATCCTTACTATGTTACTAGTGCAGACAGCTAGTCTATCCAAAAATATGATCCTGTAACTGAGCTCCACCATATCTATTTTATTTTTTATTTATTTATTTATTTGATTTGCCAATTGTTTACAAGATAATAAGTATAAGTGTATACATAGTTGTGAATACATGAAATGGGTACATATAAGAAAAATAAAAGAAGAATAAGAGAAACAATAGGACAGGGACGGTAGGCACGTTGGTGCGCTTATGCACGCCCCCTACAGACCTCTTAGGAAAGGGGTGAGGTCAATAGTAGACAGTCTAAGGTTAAAGTTTTTGGGGTCCCAAGACTCATATGGTTATATATCCTGCCAAAGCCACAGTGTCATAGACTACTGGTAAGAACTGTGAGATGGAACCACATCAGCACCAAATGTGAAGCTTGACTGTGACAACATTTTTAGAAATTACCCTGTTGTAGTAATATAATATGTTGCAGATGTTACAAAGAGATCCCAAAGATTGAAATGTAGAGGAAAATGGAAATTTTCTCAATAAAAGTGATCTCAAAATAGCTGCTGTCCTAGATTTCAGTGCTTGAAGTGTTCCCCAACTGCTTTCTTCCATGCAGATGGTATGGAATATTGCAATTCCTGATGTTATCACCAACAAACTAGAATGTTAGAGATACATACTGTTGAATATCAGACAAAAGCCATGAAATATGAGAATAAACAACTCATTTACATTATCTAAGACCAATGAAAAGCAAAAGGAAATGTATCAGGGGATCTGACCTGTTTGTTAAGTATGATCATTTACTGCCCAGAGTCACTTGTTTGCAAAGGGTGGTCATATAAATTGAATAAATATTTTTTTTAAACCTGGGGGTCATAAATAGTAGGACTAGGCTAGCCTGGATAATTGGCTGTCACTAAGCAGCTGCTTTAGAAGGGAAATTCTAGCCTATCTTAGTTATCTCACTGTGAGGACATAAACATGCTTCATTATTGACTATGCTTGAAACATCTGATATCTGCCAAGGGGTTTTAAGACTGATTACTAGTAGCTGTTGGTAATTACATTTGCCAGCAGCTTCGCACCTGCCAATGGGATTTGGGCCAGATTAAGGGTTTATATCAATGATTTGTTCCAAAGAATGGGCCGTGCTGCTTTTAGCCTTTGTAAAAAGTTCAGAGGCGATGAAATCATATCTACTTCACAGATGAAGGAACAGTAAGAGTAATAGCAAATTATTTACAGTGCTATTTTTTTTCAAATTTGCCCCATCCATAGACTCTGGATAGTATCACAGGCTCTTTTACCCAAATCAGTAGGCTCCAAAACCAACACAATACACAACACAACACAAGCACAGGTCCCTATGTAACAAACCCAACCAAGTATTCAAGGCCTAGCACTGCCTGCTCACCATTCCACTCTTTCCCACTTCTACTGCAATTCTGTCCCAACTAATCAGCTACAACTTTTTATGAGTCCTATTGCAGGAGAACAGCATCTCTTTCTAACTGTTTTAGGCTGCTTCAATAAGCCACACACCAATATTACCACACAATTGCTTCTCTGCTTAGTTTTTATAGCCAACAATTGCTGAGCTGGCTAGGGAGAGCCTTACAGACAGGGCAACAAGCAGCACTGGTGCTGGCCATTTTGTCCTCTCACAGATAGTAATAGCAAAATAATAGTACAGGTGGCCCTCAACTTACAGTCACAATTGAACCCAAAATTTCTGTGGCCAAGCGAGACATTTTTACGTGAGTTTTGCCTGCCAATCTGATGACTTTTCTTTCCATATGTGTTCAGTGAATCACTGCAGTTGTTGAGTTAGTAACCCAGTTGTTAAGTGAATCTGGCTTCCCCATTGACTTCGCTTGTCAGAAAGTGATCACATGACCCCAGGACACTGTAACTATCATAAACATGAGTCAATTGCCAAGCACCTGTATTTTGATCGCCTGATCACTGGGATGCTGCAACAGTCATAAGTGTGAAAGATAGAATGTTTTTTTGGACATCTTCTGAAATGCTAGGAGTTACCTCTTGTACCCGTCTTTTCATTATTTTAAATAAATGGATTCCTTAAATATCACTGCATGGAAGGCTGGGCAACAAAGGGAATGTCTGTTTTTTTTTCATTTTTTCATTAATTTTAGATTTTTCAAACAGCTATCATGCCCCTGGGGCCAGTTAAAGTGAAACCAATGCTTTCCCATAAAGTTTCTATTCTATAAAAAATAAGACTTTCAAACATAAAAGTCAGTTTGTTATTTTTTAACTTTCTGTTCTCCCCTTAATCCTGTATGTATGAGAGACAAGACTCCTACAATTTCTTTTTGCTGAATAAGAAATAAAAATGGGAGTGAAATAGGAAAATCAAAGAGCTGTAGTGCTACCTCATAACCGCATGTGACCATATATATTCAGTCCTTTGTCTTCCCCCGCCCTTCTTAAGGGGACATAAACCTAATTCTTACTAGAGAGAAACCAAATAAACTATTATTAAAATGGCGAAGATTAAATATAAAATCTCTTTTAACTTCAACTATTAACATCAGCCATTCCCTTGGTAAAAGAGCCATTTCAAAATGAATTAAAGAGGAAAAGAAATCTGAAACAAGATTTCAATCAAATCTCAAGATCACCCACACAGATCTGTTACAAATCGATCCTTTACATCTCAGTTCCTGATGATATTAAGCTTCAGACTTCTGGTGGAAAAAGTGGTGGCTGAAAGATGGTAAAGCAATAATCATGATCCAAAATGTATTAATAACTGGTAATTATATGCTACTCCCCAATTTGAACAAATACATAAGCTGCCTTAAGTCACCATGTGCAAATAGGCAACAATATAAATTTCCTAAAATAAATAAATAAACACACAAAAGCTTACTTACCATGCATACAACAAAATAAATCAAAGCTCTAACACAGATTTCTAGCTGTGGTGACTGGTACCATCCTCCCCCCCTACCCCGGGACTGCTGTCATATGAATGTAGAAAGCAGTGTCACACCAGCGATTTAATCCCTACCTCTTCATATTGTACAGGTGAAATTCAAAAAATTAGAATATTGTGCAAAAGTTCATTTATTTCAGTAATGCAATTTAAAAGGTGAAACTAATACATGAGATAGACTCATTACATGCAAAGCAAGATAGCTCAAGCTGTGATGTGTCATAATTGAGATGATTATGGCTTACAGCTCATGAAAACCCCAAATCCACAATTTCAAAAAATTAGAACATTGTGAAAAGGTTCAATATTCTAGGCTCAAAGTGTCCCACTCTAATCAGCTAATTAAGCTATAACACCTGCAAATGGTTCCTGAGCTTTTAAATGGTCTTTCAGTCTGGTTCAGTAGGAATCACAATCATTGGAAAGACTGCTGACCTGACAGTTGTGCACAAAACCATCATTGACACCCTCCATAAGGAGAGAAAGCCTCAAAAGGTAATTGCAAAAGAAGTTGGATGTTCCCAAAGTGCTGTATCAAAGCACATTAATAAAAAGTTATGTGGAAGGGAAAGGTGTGGAAGAAAAAGGTGCACAAGCAGCAAGGATGACCGCAGCCTGGAGAGGATTGTCAGGAAAAGGCCATTCAAAAGTGTTGGGGACTTTCACAAGGAGTGGACTGAGGCTGGAGTCAGTGCATCAAGAGCCACCACACACAGACGGATCCTGGACATGGGCTTCAAATGCCATGTTCTTCTTGTCAAGCCGCTCCTGAACAACAAACAACGTCAGAAGCATCTTACCTGGGCTAAAGAAAAACAGAACTGGTCTGTTGCTGAGTGGTCCAAAGTCCTCTTTTCTAATGAGAGCAACTTTTGCATCTCATTTGGAAACCAAGGACCCAGAGTCTGGAGGAAGAATGGAGAGGCACACGCTGCAAGGTGCTTGAAGTCCAGTGTGAAGTTTCCACAGTCTGTGTTGATTTGGGGAGCCATGGCATCTGCTGGTGTTGGTCCACTGTGCTTCATTAAGTCCAGGGTCAACGCAGCCATCTACCAGGAGATTTTGGAGCACTTCATGCTTCCTTCCGCAGCTGAGCTTTATGGGGATGCTGACTTCATTTTCCAGCAGGACTTGGCACCTGCCCACACTGCCAAAAGCACCGAAACCTGGTTCAATGACCGTGGGATTGCCTGACCTGTACCCCATAGAGAATCTATGGGCATTGCCAAGAGAAAGTTGAGAGACATGAGACCAAACAATTCAGAAGAGCTGAAGGCTGCTATTGAAGCATCCTGATCTTCCATAACACCTCAGCAGTGCCACAGGCTGATAGCTTCCATGCCACGCTGCATTGAGGCAGTAATTGCTGCAAAAGGGGCTGAATACATATGCATGTTTATACTTTTCAGAGGTCCGATATTGTTCTATGTATAATCCTTGTTTTATTGATTGCATGTAATATTCTAATTTTCTGAGATTGTGGATTTGGGGTTTTCATGAACTGTAAGCCATCATAATCGCAATTATGACACATCACGGCTTGAACTATCTTGCTTTGCATGTAATGAGTCTATCTCATATATTAGTTTCACCTTTTAAGTTGCATTACTGAAATAAATGAACTTTTGCACGATATTCTAATTTTTTGAGTTCTACCTGTATGTAGTGATGTCATTCCATCATTCTAACAAAAGCAGTAAACTCCTGTGGGTGCCCCATGGGCAAAAACTCTTCTTGGTTTGTGTTTCTGGAGCTCAGCCTTTTGTTGGAAAAAAAAAAAAGCTGCTTTTGATCCAAAGAGAGGAGGGACTGGAAAACTCTTCAATGCCTATTTGCCAAAAGGCTGATCTTACCTACTTGAATGTTGTTCAGTCAGTCCTTGACATACAACTGCAACGAAGCCTGGCCATTATGGTCATATGTCATGATGGTTTAAAATGTGTCAATCGCATGTCTTAAAGACCCTGCAAACAGCCATATATGCAGCCATGCTACTGAGTGCAAGCTGTTCATATGACTGTGGAGGGTTCCTGTGTTGGAACTTAGGATCCGAGTTATAAGTTATAAATGAAAAACAAAGCAGGATAAGATCTGCTTTTAAAGGGCTGGGTATTATACTGAAACAACTGAATTACCACAGTTATCTTCCAAGCTATTATTCGAAGATAAGCAATATTGGTATGTCAATGAAACAATGGATGAAAAATCAACCTGAACTGTTAGAATAGCATTTCCTCATTCTAGGAGTCAAACAATTTTCTCTGGATTCAAAAAGCTGTATGAAATATCCTTAGTACCATTAACTAGTAATACAGCATAGCACAGCAAGAACTGCTCTTATTCACCCATTGTAAGAACTGGATTATTGTTTCCATGTAATTTATATATATATATATCATCTGCCATCATCAGGCTTCTGTATAGAATATATATATTCTACAGAATTATACAGAAGCCTGATGATGGCAGATGAGATTCTGTCGAAACCTTGCTACAACTTTAAAAGCACAACTACAATGACGTGGGAAAATACCGAAAAAAGCTGAATACCATACATGTAAGTACCATGAAAACTTAAGAGAAAATATATATATATATATATATATATATATATATATATATATATATATATATATATATATATATATATATATATATACACACACACACACACACACACACACACACACACACACACACACACACTTAAAACTGATTTTAAAAGGAAGTACTTAAGTGCATGTTTTGGCTTGAAAATATTGTACACTTGATTCTACCTTAGATCTTCCATCTGGAAAGTTATCTAGGCTATAGTTGCTTGCCAGCTTACACTTAAATCAGCTCAGAATAATCAGGCTGCACTCAATGCTTTCAGGCAAACAAAGATGTTAGATTTTTTTTTTTTTACAGTTCTAACATTTATTCAAATGAATAGGTTGCCAAGTCTCAAAAGATTTCTGTACATGTAAAAGCCATATAACCTTGTTCTACTTACAGTATTGCCTTTAAGGCAATAATTTTTTGTTTAATTTTGCCATAATAAATGGAAGCACCAGTTTTGAGTGGTGGGGGGTTTGAATTTTTAAAAAATGGAATCCAGTTTAAGTAATTTTATTTTATTTTTTATACTTTAATAGATATTTATAATTTGGAGCTTTAAAACATAGAAGTATAATATAAGAGCCACTAATGTTGCATTGAATCTATAGTTGCATTTGCCCAAACTCTTGTGCATGCCATAATCTTATAAAAAGGGTATCACATAGAGGGAATAATTATGCAGTATTTTTCCTTCCCGTTTTTCAGTAGTTTTTAGTAGCCAGGAATTAGCAACATTGATATAACACTCATCCTAAAGAATAAAGTTGCTGAGAACTGTGCAATAAAGAGATGCAAGTGTTCAAAATCATAGACAAATGCTGTTGCATGCTTTACATTTCATGTACACTAATTTTTTTTGTAGCATTGTTATAGCTAGGTGTCTGGTCATAAATATATTTGTCTACAGTAATGTCTGTTGAAGGCAACCACATTTTTATTTACATATACAGTATGTACGACTGTTCTGTTATACAACTTTCTCTGGAATAGCATCATCCCAAAATCCAGGTAGCTTCTACACTGCTTGGTTTTTGAAAGGTCACTCACAACCTGGCTTTTATAGCAGGTCTTAGATTCAAGTGTTGTGGATAATCTTCCTTGTAATTTTGATGTGCGCTGAAATGGAGTAACTTTATTTTTCATCCTAGTCTTTTTTATTATAGTTGCATGCTATTGATACTGTATTTTAACATGTGAAAGTAGGATAAGTAAGCTACTCAGGGTCATTATTATTATTATTATTATTATTATTATTATTATTATTATTATTATTATTATTATTATTATTATTATTAGTATTAGTATTATTAGTATTATTATTATTATTATTATTATTATTATTATTATTATTATTATTATTTGTAAATTCAGACTCAGAGTCATTATTGATAGGAACAGCATCAGTGGTGGGATTCAATTTTTTTTACTACTGGTTCTGTGGGCGTAGCTTGGTGAACGTGGCTTGGTGGGCATAGCAGGGGAAGGATACTATAAAATCCCATTCCCTCGCCACCCCGCTAACCTGTTCCGTTCTCCTGTGCAGAGCAACAAAAGAAGACCCAGCCAATCAGTTGGGACTTGGGAGGCAGAGAATAGATGGGGGTGGGGCCAGTCAGGTGATATTTGCTGGTTCTCCAAACTACTCAAAATTTCCGCTACCGGTTCTCCAGAACTGGTCAGAACCTGCTGAATGCCACCTCTGAACAGCATATATATGAAAGAAGAACGATATTTAAGACAGTCTTCAATACTATGTCAAGGGACATCTGTATCTCCATGAGCTTGCTTACATATTTTACTTTTAACAATTGAATTTGTATTTTCCAAAATGCTGTTTGAACTTTAAGACTGTAATCTGAAAACAGGGCTGAAGCAACATTTTTCAGCCACGTTTCTTCTTCCTCTTTTTATATAGATTTTGATCCAGATTTTTTAAAATGAATTCAAATACGTGCATTTTATTTATAAAATTTTTAGTAACCTAAAAAGTGCTTCCATATCTGATTATCCTTTGTGTCCAGGATAATCTGATACTTGTTGGGTCATTATTTTAGAGATATTTTGATATGGAAGCACTTTTTAGGTTACTAAAAATTTTATAAATAAAACATAAAAACAGAATAATCAAGGTAAAAAAAAGCAGTTACCCAGAGTGGTTTCCAACTTTCTGCCAACTGATAGTGGGGCTGGTCTACCTCCTAGCCTCTGGAGGGCTAAGGGTGGGACTTAGTGGGAATCAGTGGTGGAATTCAAATTTTTTTTTACTACTGGTTCTGTGGGCGTGGCTTGTTGGGCGTGGCAGGGGAGGGATACTGTAAAATCTCGAGTCAGAGGTGGTATTTGCCAGTTCTCCAAACTACTCTCCAGAATTGGTCAGAACCTGCTGAATACCACCTCTGGTGGGAATCCATTTAATCTCCAGCAGCCAAAGAACAGCCCAGTCTACCCAGCCTCCAGAAGTCTTGGTTGGGAATGGTGTACAGAGCTTCCTGGCTGTAGGGCAGCAGATTGACAGCACTGAAGCCACAACAAATTTTGCCAAATTTTAATCCCATGGGATCATGGCTTCTGATTTTTGAATGTAATTCTGTAAATTAGCCCGTTTGAGGATACCACGTTTCAAAAATACCATACGATGGGCTGTTTTGCCCAATTAAAGATTACATACACAAGAGTTTTAATAGTATACTAGAGAACCTGAGACTCATTGGATCATCTGGAGATACCAGATTTCTTACCAGATTCCTCAAGGCCTTCAACAATGGCAAAGCTTCTGCTGCCTGGAAATTAAGGGAGATACTCAGATATATCTCTGTCTTGAAAGAAACCCATGTAGAACTGTATAGCACAGTCAAAAATCAGTCGTTGACCACAGGAAATGTTTTATGATATTATGAGAAGACAAATGGCCAGCACCTGTGCTGTTGAGTCCTTTAAGTCAGGGGTCTCCAACCATGGCAACTTTAAGACTTGTGGACTTCAACTCCCAGAATTCCTCAGCCAGCTTTGCTGAATTCTGGGAGTTGAAGTCCACAAGTCTTAAAGTTGCCATGGTTGGAGACCCCTGCTTTAAGTCTTCTCTTAACCAGCACAGCAACTGTTGGCTATAAACGCTGAGCAGCTGGGTTTGTGTGTGGGGGTATGTATGTTGCTTGCTTCTGTTGGCTCTCTTGGTTTTTGTAGCCCCACTAATTGGGTATATGTATAAAAGAACTCATGGCATTTTGTATTACGTTATAATTATTATGTTATAAAATGTTTTATAAAATTGGCCAATTTCAATTCCACTGTGTCATGGTTCCTGGATTTTGGACACATTCTGTAAGTTAGCTCATTTGAGATATTTTGTGGTTGAAAATGATACGATGCACTGTTTCACTCAGTTACAGATTTATAGACATGGGAATTTTATGGGATTACTTTCTAGTACTGCTCTCCTGAATTTTTATATTTAGGTAACTCTTCTCTTTTCATATTCTAAATTCTATTAATTAATGTACTTAATATCTTTCTTGTCATTAATAATAAATTTTCAGTGGTTATTATATTTGCCCATTTCTGTTTTCTTGTTTATTTTTCTCCCTTTGTACTGGTCTGTTTTCCTTTCCTTACTTTGTTTTGAAAGAAAAAAAGTAATTTTTCTAATAGCTTTCTTGATTTTGCTTGTTAACCTTATCTGATAATCTCTTTGACTGGGAAGTATTATTCCTAGTATGATTTTGTTGTATTTCTGTTTCAATTTTATCACTGTTTATTTGTCTTTAACCCCCCATTTTGATAGGAAATGGAATTTGCCATCTGTTCTTAAGCAGAGCAGTATTTGAAATCTAGCCATGCTGAAAGAGTTCCTGGTAAGATTAAACAAATAATTTTTACAGTGAGATAATAGGAAGGAGAGATATGAGGAACTTTGAAACTAGGTTGTAAAAGAAAGAAAGAGAGAAGGCTGTTGAAAAGAATCTAGGGGAAATAAAGTAGAAGTCTACATTTTACTGGAACAAAATTTAACTTTGTAGAAATATTGCTACTTCAATGTACTCTAAATTTGTCATGAGCAGGGGTGGGTTTCTACCGGTTCTGTCCACCTCTGTAGAACCGGTAGCCCTGAAGAGCAGCAGGCATAGAACTGGTTCTATGTCTGCTGATGTTGTTGTCCACCCGCCCACCCGGGCTCTTACCTGATCTTTATTTCCTGATTTTTTCAGCTTCAGCTGCCGTGAGAGGCACAGCTGCAGTTAAAAAAGCAGAAAAAAAGGACTTTTTGAAAGGCTGCTTCTCTGCATGCAGCATGCTGATGACGATTTACAGGCGCACGCCGGCAGCGTGCAGGGAAGCACATCGTAAATCACCAAACCTCATAAATGAACGAACTAGTAGTTAACCCTGTCGGATCTCACCCCTGGACATGAGCCTGTTTAAAAAAAAATCCACAAGGGGGTTCTTTAGGTTATCTTGATTCTATGATGTAGTCTTCTGGTATTTAATTAGTAGCAAGCAAACAGTACTATGTGTTAAGAAACATAATTCTTTCCCTAAAACTTAAGTGCTGATAGTTTAAAAAGAAATTGAATCCTATGTAGATTGACCTATATAGTCACTGCATGTTGAAGCCTCATTTTTCCTGAAGAAACATGCATAATAGTAGATCCTGTAGTTTTATTTTGTTTTCCAAGTAGTCTCTAACTGATTTTCATTTTTCAGAGTCTTTGCAGAATCTTAAAGTTGTTAGACTTAAGTCAAGGTCAGATATAATGCTTTTTTCTGCTAAACTGTTCTCTGAACATAAGGACTCCTCCTTCATTAATGCTTACTTCTAGAGCTGTGCCAATGCTTTGAAAGTGACACATCACAACATGCAGGTGTGGATATATAGCAACTTTCTTCACATCATTAAAACATCTGTCTTTTTCCAGGGCTACCAGCTGTTTTGTTAGCTGCTTCCAGCTATCTCCATATGTGTATTGACGCTTAGACTCTTCCCTGAGAAAAATGCAGAATCTTTGGTGGAAATGTTTTGTGTGTCAACAAGAGGACCAATCAGTCAATAATATTTATTCAGCACAGCAAAATTTAAAAGAACAAAACAAGCAAAAACTGAGTGAAGGAAGTAAATACAAAAGTATACCAACAACTAGCAAAATAAATCACAGAATACAACATTTCCTCCTCCATTATTATGGTAGTACAGTTGTTACCCAGGTGATACATCTAAAACAGTAGATATAAAAATAGAAACTATCTCCTATCATTAATAGTTAGGCTTATTAAACGAAGTAGTGTTTTAAAACAAAGGTAAATATGTCTTTGGTCAATTATATCTAGTTAGGTGTCAACTAGAGAGGTTCAGAAATGCCTCTATGTTGAGTCTCCATGGTGGTTCTTAGAACTGATAAGTGGTTTTATCACTAGTAAAATGATGGGGGCCTGATGGGGTAGATAGGAACAGCTGCAGAGAGGGAACTCCTCAAATTGCCTGTCTCTTAGCTCATCTGACCCTCTTTTCAAAAAAGCAAAAACCATTGGACTGATGTGGGAAACTGCTAGCTTCCAGGTTGTTTTTATTTTTATACCAATGGACATGCTATGGCTAGTTAGGATATAGCACCTGACTTTGGAACAGGCAGGTCTATGCATGGCAGCACACTCCCCCCCCTTTTTTTTTTAGAAATATGCCCATTATCCAGGAAAATATTGGGTATAATGTACATTTACGATAAGGTACATTTAAAAGTTTATTTAAACTATTATCAACAAAACAAGCTAGGGTAATAAAAGAAATCTCTCCAAACAAAAGAAGCTCCTCAAAAGTGTCCCTTGCCCAATATTGATATTTGCATTAGAATTTTAAGTGTTTGATATTACAGTTTCTCAATGGGTTTTAATGACATTACTATCATAAATTTTGCACCTTGAGTTTCATAAAAAGGAAACTTGTAAATAAATTAGGTGTCACAAATATACTTAAGTCTTTAATTCTCTCAGTAAAGCAGACAAAATAAAATCCTGCAGTTCTGTGGGCTTCTCAGGACTATAGTCTATTTAATAGCACTGTTGCCAGAACTGGGATTAATGTTTCCTAAGAGAGAAACTGTGAGCTGGTATTACTGAGCCAGAATAGAGGGAATAATCAGTAATTCTCCTAGAGGATATCAATGAATCTAAATAGCAAGTGTGGATTTTGTGGCAGTGGCTTAATGAAGATCTTAAAGCAAGGCTAGGCATCATGATAATGCCTGAAATACAGAGGAAGGAGTGATACATCCAGCAAGCTGCTTTGCTCTATTCCCCTTCTGTCCCAGAACTGATAGGAAATCATGCCATCCTGAACCTTTTTGACTTGCAGGACACCAAAGTTTTGTTGTTGTCTATTCAGCATTTTGCAACATTTTGCTGTGAATGTAGATCCCCTCAGCTGAAATTTCAAATCCATCCAATATTATCCAGCACATGAAGTGCTCCAATTATTCAATAATGTACTCCATTTCTTTTTTTTTTTTTTCCTGTCCTACTGTTTCTTCCACTTTAAAAAAAACCTTGAAATTATGATTCAACTGTTTGATCATTAGGTGGCTGCAAAGAGTTAGATTTTTGTGCTTGGCTGTTCTCTAGTGGTTTATAAGTTTTGTACAGCTAGCACAAAAACAGTTTTAGAGAAAAGAGTTTAGCCCTGTGGGAGCCATAAGCTACCATGAGTGTGAAGAGAAAACAAGGAGTCAGGGCTTTTCCGGAAGCACCACACTCTAGGCAAGGCCCTTGACAGTTAGTCTGCAAAAGTACCAAAGCCAAAGTGTGTTAAGCAATGAACGTATCAGTTTCAAAGACTTCAACCTCTCCAGGTTGACCAGTTACCTAATCTTTTTTTCTTTTTAAATGTTCACTTGTAGGAAAATGAGGACTGAGAGATAGGCAAAGAGGTCAGCAAGTAGAACTGAAGACAGAACTAATTGGAGCAAGAAGGTTGCTAGGCTACCACCTTGATACACATCAGTGCATCCTATATTGACGGAACACAACTTCCTGATGCAAGATATTAGGGTAATCAGCACTTCTGCAGCAGAGCATCTCACACCATCCTTGAACTGTCTTAACTATTGGGAAACAAGTGGAAGGATGCACATGGACTTGAGAAGCAATGAGCAACAGTTCTTCAGGCTGTGTTTGCTCCGAAGTTTCGTGGAAACAGAATTTATAGGAACTGATAACAAACATGATATAGTAGAGTAAATCCATCATGGGGGTCAGCATACAGTAACTTGGAATAATTTTATGTATTAGTTGATAACTTACTATCAATCATAAAAAACACATTAGCATGTATTGCAATTGGGGAAGAGTTTTATTTATTTAATTACATTTAATACCAACCACCTCAATATCTAGGTGACGCTGGGTGGTTTACCAGCAAAAACTATAAAATTATGAAGAAATAAAATTTAATATAGGGTTAAAAACAGAACTAAAATCAAGTTTAAGGGCAGAAGGAGCATCCTCATGCCATTAACTACCCAGAGTTGCATGCTGCTCTTTGATTTCCATGGCAGTTGGCAGAGCCAGCTCTTCAGACACTTTTGGAGGCAAAATGTTCTATAGCACCAGGGCATCAACAGAAAAGACTCCCTTCCTACACTCCACTAGTTAAAATTATCTAACTGATGTCTCCATAACTTCCCTGCCTGATCAGGTGGGATGGGTCACTGCAATTGGGATGAGATGGTTCCTCAGCTAACCTGGCCCTATGCCATGAAGGCTTTAAAGATGATAACCAATACCTTGAATTGGACCTGGAACCAAACTGGCACTCCTTGCAGCTCACACAACAGAGATGTTACATGTAAAGTTCTTGAAACACCCCAAACTATTCACATAGTCACATTCTGTATCAACTGTAGTTTCTGAATACTCTTCAAGGTTGGCTCCATATGGAGTGCATTGCAGTGCTCAGTACGGGAAACGATCAGGGCATGAGTGGCTGTGAGAAGAGCCTCTCAATCAAGGAAGGGACACAACTGGTACATAACACAAAGCTGTGTAGATCTCTTCTAACCATGACTGCTCATTAATCAGGAGTGGTGAGTCCAGGAGGACCTCTAGGTTACACACCATGTCTGGCTGGGAAATGGAGCCCCATCCAAAACCAGAACCCAGCACATTACATTAGGATTTATTTATCATACAGACTATTACAACCTCCAGGCACCATGAAAGAACATTCACAGCATCTCTTAATTCACCTAGGATGGAGATATATTACTTGGTACCATCTGCAGGATTGCAGGAGATACAGCAAGAATAGTGCTTTGGAAGACAAGTACAACTTGCAGGTGACTGTAACAAAAACCCCTGGACCTTTTTCTCCCAGCTCTATAGCTGTATAACATACCCTGGAAGTTTATTTAGTTAAATAGCATGGAAATAGCTATTATATTATGAAAATCTATTTCTCAGATACACTCTCAGTTTGATTGCACAGTAGAGATACTTATATTTTGTAGACAGAAGCATTTTGATTTGTTCCAGAAACTGTAAAGACTAGATTAATTGATTTTTATTTTTCAAAAACATAGCATGAACTGGGCTGATTCAGGTAGAAAGAATACAAAATCACTTACCCACTTTTCACTTTTTTAATTTCACTCTTATCAGCTGTATTTCACAATAGGTGATAGCTTGCCATCTTCCCAGAAGGCTCATTTTTAGAGAATTTGTAGAAAGAAATTAAGTCTGCCAAAATGGGAATGCAAAAATATGTATAAACAGTGAAGAGTTATAGAAAACTCTAATTCTTAACTCCTATCTAGTTATCCACATTTTACAGCCTGGCTATAATAAGGTCTAGGGAATTGCACACTTGGCAAGATGAGTTTGAGGTAAAATGAAAAGATTCCATGGAGAACCCAAGAAAAAACAACAGCAGGATATCTGAACTGAATAAACCTGAAGAAAGATCTTATTTACTACTTAGAAAAATAACTAAAATTGTACAGCACTGGAAAATGTAATAGTATCATCTGTTCAAGAAAGATTTTGACATCATGGAACTGGGGTCTTGCAAACACAGGTGACATTGTAGAACAATAATCTGTTGGAAGAAATATCCTTCTGGGTTCAGTTCCAAGTGGGGAAAAAGACACTGGAAACATGGAGGCTGTTTGGAAAGATGGTTTAATGGTGGACAGGACCACATGGCTTGGAGCTCCAAAGTGAAAAGGACGATCACATGCTTCAAGATGTTGGGTGAAGGAAAAGAAGGGAGGGCTGAGATGCTGAGACCCCCCTATATACCCTCTGTTGGGCCCCACCTTAGTGTTTCCTGTTCCTGTGTAAGAATGTATCCCCTTGACTGTCAGACTCCCAGGGTCTTAACTAACTTTGTAGGCTTTGTCTGGACCACATGGCTTCACCTGAGTGTTGGTTGATGCAATCTTCCCAGGCCAGGTGGTGAGATGGGTAGGGGCCTTTGTTATGTAGAATACTTTGGCCCAGGCCTTAATGGCCTGCCCATTAACAAAGATGTGTGGGGATGTGTGAGCTTCTGGCTCCCTGAGTTTCTACTTCCCTTTTAGGGGAAATATTCTGCCTTTGTAATATTTTCTAGGATATTTCATTTTTCTAGGAGAGGAGTGGGTGCTAACTTCCTACAAATCCATACGTGGTTTAAACTTCAGAGGACTTCTGTGAGACAACCTTTGTATCTGTTTTAAACATGTCTGGGGATGATTAGAGGGGGCCAATTTGAGTAGCATGAGTTTTGTGTGATCAGAGTGTTTCAATAGTGCTGCTAGAAAAACCATTCCTATATTTGTAATAATCAGAGATTAATGGGTCATTCTTAGTTGCTCTCTCATTCTATAGCTAGGAAAGGATCTTTCCACCTACTGTACTTCTGTAGAATTCAATCATTCTCCCTCGAGCCGCTCGGAGCATCCAGAGACTGGGATGTGCTTCTGAGTCCTCTTCTTGCAGGCTGAGCTTTAGATGAGGAAACGCTCCGCCCCTCACGTGGTATTGCGCAGCGTCTCCCCAGTCTTTTGCTCAGCCTCGAAGAGTCAGGCTGTGTTTTTAGAGAGCTCCTTGGCTGATCGTACATTTCTTGCCTATTTCTTGCCTATTCCAACTTCGTCTTCATAAGGTTTGCCTTTCCTTCCTCCTCCTGCGCAAAGGGTCTGGACTTAAGGAAAAATTTCCCCGTCCCTGGGGCGAAGCTGTGGGCTCGCAGCGCGCGACCCCCCACCCTTATCAGATCGCGTCGCTGCCTCCGCGTTGCCTTATGGCACGCATTTCTTTATTGCTGGATTCCCCCCACCCTAAACGCCGATCGGGAGGGTCATCGCCCCCTAGGGCCCTAGGAGCTGAGCTGACCAGCAAAGCCCTCCTTTTCCGTCCCGAAGGCGTCCCGACGGTTCAGCTTGCGCCGCCATTTTGGCTCCGCATCGTGGTCGGGCGCCATTTTCAAATACTTTAGCTGCGGTGAATTGGAGCTCCAGGCCTTGGGTTAAAGCTTAGCTGCCCATCTCTTCCACCTGGCCCGCTCTTTATTACTTGTTGGCCTCCCGCAGCCCGTTTCGGGCGAAGTTGCAGCCCCCTCCGTTTTCTTTTTCTTGTCTGGAGGCCTGCTGCCAGAGGCCCTCTCTTCAACTCTAGGCCTCAGGCGTTTATTTGACTGATTGGCCTGTACTGAGATACAGTTCTCCCTGTTACGGTTACTGTTTATATAGATTTCAAAAAAAAAAAAAAAAAAAAAAACACCAAGAGTTCAATTCCTGATAGAGGGTTTTAATCCCATTGAAAAATCTGTGGCTACAATGCATATTATCCTTGATTTGCAGCAGCTTGTTTAGTGACTGTTCAAAGTTACAATGACATTAAAATATATATATATATATATATATATATATATATATATATATATATATATATATATATATATATATATATATATATATATATATATATATATATATATGATATTTTTAAAACCAGGGGCTGTATAGCTCCTGAAGCTAATGTATTGCATATTGTCACCTAATGTGAAATACAAATACAAAAAAAAAAAAAAAAATTCTTTTTGTACATCAATATTTCTCATAGATATATAGAGGTATACGGAGAACCTGTATATTCACCTGGTATAAAACATAAAAATAAATAAAGGGAGAAGAAAAATTACAAATTAGAGTATATATATTTCTGTTATCTCTGTACATAACAAATTCCAAAAGGGGGAGCGGGCCAGCTTCATCGTCACCTGGCCTCATCCAGGCCTGATCTGGGCGAGCCAACCGCCCTTGCTAGTATTTATTATCTAACATGGCAGGCGACAATCCCTCTAAACGTCCTTCCTTGAAGGCTAAGGCAAAGTCCCACTACTTGCGCAGGCAGGACAAGGAACCTAAGGGCTCTAGACAGGACAAGGAACCTTCCAAGGCCTCCCAACGTGACGCCTCAAGGCGCCACAAAGCGTTGGAAAAGAGTCTGACAGGCGTTCAGGAGTCCCGCCCGGAGCCGTCAATACTTCCTCCTCCAACCACTTTACACCCACTGCTGCTGGTCTGCGCCAGGACGAACCTCTACCTCCGAGGTTCCGCTTCACATCAGGGCTTGGATGGAATCAGCCATCCGCCAGAGCATTGCAGAGGGACTACAACACATGACCAGATCAGGCTTCTCTCCATGAGCCTCCGAGCACGACTCTTTATCCATCAGATCCCTTCCACAACCGGTCCCCCGGTTGATCAGGTACTCTCTCAGAGGGACAGCCCTCCTCCGGTTGGGGCCCAGGTGGAGGAGGAAGGGGACTTTGGGGATTTCAGGGAAGAGGAAGAGGACTCCCAGATGGGATCCTCCGCTACAGTGAAACCCTCTTAGAGGCTGACATCATGGAGGGGAGATGTCGGAGGACGAGGCACTTCCCCCGACCAACCCACTTTTGGGGGCTGTTCAAGCCGCACAGGTTCAAGTCCCTCCTCCTTAAGGCCAAGTATGTCTCTGGCCTTCTTCCCCAGTCCCCTGCAAACCTTCCCCCGTCCCAGAGGGCCCGGAGGACTCCATTTTCACCCAACCAGTGGTGGAAGCTGAGGTCATCCCTTCCCCTTCCATCTTCGTGGATCTGGTAGCGAAGCAACTCACCTCCACAGGGACCCCTCCTACACCCTCTAGCCAAGACAAGAGATTCTTTAATCTCGATTGCACTATCTAGCCTTCTGAACATTCCGGAAGTTGATGACCCCATTGTGGGTCTGGTTTTCTCCTCTACCCCTTGTGAGGCCCTAGAGGCCTTCAAACCTGATGACATGCGGGCGGAGTTGGCGCTGTGCAGGGCCCACCTATATGCGCCTGGGCCATTAAATCAGCTATGGCTCGCTTCCTTTTCACAAGGTCCTCTATCCGCTGGCCACGTCAGCTCAAGGAACACGTCCCCGCTTCCAATCTCAGAGCACACCAGGACATAGCGAAGTTAGTGGCTGCAGCGAGTTCTCGGCTGACGCCACTTACCAGTCGGTAAAATTCTCTTCCAGGGCCATCACATCGCACGCCACGGCTGCCGCGCATGCTGGCTCAAACACTGACAGACGGACGTAAAGAATAAGGTCAAGCTGGCCACTGCTCCCATTAAGGGAGATAAACTGTTTGGCCCAGCTTGGAACCACTGTTGGTCGAGGGCCGCAGTAGGAGAAAGTATCTACCCCCTTCCCCGCCCAGATACCCTAGACCCCCTTCCTTCCGATCCCAGGACCGCACGGTCCGGGCGACAGGACCAGACGCGGTGGCAGCTACAAGAGACCTTTCGGGATCGGGAGGAAGGCCCTACCGCAGAAGGTGGAGCCTCTTCCTCCCTCCCCATTGGCGGCCGCCTCAGCCACTTTGCTGCCCAATGGGACATATCCACATCCGATGCATGGGTTAGGGACACAATCAGGTTTGGTCTCGCCCTGGAGTTCAGGTCCGCCCCCTGATTATTTCATCCCATCCCCCTCCTCAAGGGATCCCTCCAAACGTGCACCAATGGATGCAGCCATCCATCATCTTCTTGACATTCAGGCCATTCAACCTGTCCCTCCGAATCAGAGAGAGAAAAGGGCTTTTACTCCCATCTCTTTGGGGTGCCCAAACACTCTGGGGGTTGGAGAGTCATCCTGGACTTGAAACGGCTCAACCGTCACCTTATCCAGCGTAGGTTCAAGATGCACTCCTTGCAATCAATTCTTTTAGGCACCAGGCGGGAGACTGGTTATCTTCCATAGATCTTTCGGAGGCATTCCTCCATATTCCAATCAGGCCCTCCCATTACAAATTCCCCAGGTTCTGTCATAATAGCCTTCACTATCAATACGTGGCCCTACCCTTTGGACTGGCCTCGGCCCCGGACCTTCACCAAGGTCCCGGCGGCCCTGGCGGCTCATCTCAGGAGCGTTGCCGTCCGCCTCCACTGCTACTTGGACGTTATCCTTATTCTATCCCCGTCCAAATCCCAGGCAGTCAGGGATACCAGGGTCACCCTCTCCGTCTTACGGGCACACGGATTTCTAGTCAATTGGCAAAGAGCCAACTTACTCCTTCCACCCGAATCAACCTCTTGGGTGCCATAATTTATTCTGTTTCTCAAAGAGTTTTCCTCTCTCCGGAGAGGTTCCTTAGCATTCAAGCCCTGGTCAAACAGAGCAGGCGTTCAGAGGAGGGTGGCCTTGCTGGACCTCTCTGAATTGTTGGGCAAAATGGTGTCACCCATCTCTATTATTCCCTGGGCCCGTCTACACAGTAGATCCCTCCAGTGGTTCCTGCTCCCGCTCCAACGATCCGGAAGAAGCAACTCAAGGCCAGAATCAGGGTCCCTCCAAGGGTCCTCACGTTTCTTCTCTGGTGGACCAATCCCGCCATCAACAGAGGCCACCTCTTCGCGGAACCTCAATGACTCTCCGTCACTACGGACGCAAGCCTGTCCGGTTGAGGCGCTCATCTCGACTCGCTCTCGGCACAGGGCAAATGGTCGCCGACCGAGCAGAGGTGCAGCATCAATTGGCTAGAGCTTCACGCTGTCCATCTGGCCCTGTGCAGTTTTTCCTCAGATCCGCAAACATCACGTTCTCGTCTCACGGACAACGTCACGGCCAAGGCCCATATCAACAGGCAAGGGGGCACCCAGTCCATACAGCTAATGAGGAAGCCGGCGCCTTTGCCGCTGGGCAGAATCCAACCTCCTATCTCTAAAAGCCGAACACATCTCCGGAGTAGACAATACTCAGGCGGACTGGCTGAGCAGGGCCACGGTGGACCGGGCAGAATGGCGTCTCCATCCATCCCTATTTGAGGAAGCGTCCAGAATATTCGGCCTTCCGGTGGTGGACCCTTTCGCCTCCCCGTCCAACACTCAGCTTCCACGGTTCTTCTCCCGGTATCCGTCTCACCGGTCGGAGAATCACAACGCCATGCGTTGCCCATGGCCCCAGGGCTCCTATATGCCTTCCCTCCATTCCCGTTAGTTCCCAGAGTCATACAGAAACTCATTCAGGAGAGGGCAGACCTTCTCCTGGTGGCTCCCTATTGGCCCAGGCGACCGTGGTTTGCGGACCTCCGCTTTTTATCGGTAACGCCCCATGGAGGATCCCCCGGACTGGGTCTCCCTCTCTCAGGGGCCCCTTCTGCATCCGGAGCCTCAATGGCTCCAGTTAGCCGTCTGGAGGTTGAGCGGATCCGCCTGACTAGTGAGAAGCCCTCAGTCAAGTCATCGACACTATTTTGCCGCCAGGCGACCTTCCACTACACAAATTTATGATGCCACTTGGAAGGGGTTCTGCAAGTGGTGTAGCGGGTCTCAGATTGATCCCCTCTCCCTCTGTGGCTCAGATCCTAGAATTCTTCAGGAAGGCCTTCGCAAGGGGCTCGCACCTAACTCCCTGAGACTACAATTTTCTGCCCTCTCAACCGTGGTCTCCTGTGATAACTACGGTTCCCTTTCTCATCACCCCGAATTAGATCTTTCCTTAGGGCGCCACCAACCTGTGCCCTCCCACTGTTCACAGGTTCCCCACATGGGACCTCAACAAGGTCCTCGTTTCTCTTACTCGCTCCCCGTTCGAGTCTTTGAGGGATTCATCCCTTCAGTTTCTCACCTTTAAGGTAGTTTTTCTAGTAGCTATTACTTCTGCTCGTCGAGTTTCGGAATTAGCAGCTCTGTCAGTCAGGAGCGATCTATGCGTGTTCCATGCAGACCGAGTGGTCCTTCGTCCCGACCCCACCTTCCTACCCAAAGTCAACTCTCCTTCCATAGGTCACAGGAACTGGTTCTACCAAATTTTTGCCCTAGGCCCTCCAGGGCAGAGGGGTCCTCTGGCACTCCCTAGATGTTAGAAGGGCCTTGCGTATATATATTAAGCGCACTCAATCCATGAGAAAGTCGGAATCCCTCTTCCTATCCTTTCAACCCAGGTCACTGGGGCTTAAGGTTTCTCCTTCCACCATCAGTCGCTGGATCAGGGCCACCATTGCGAGGTGCTACCTTTCCCATTCCCTGCCCGCTCCGGGTGGAATAACCGCCCATCCCACCAGAAGTGCAGCCACCTCGGCGGCCTGGGCCACGCAAGCCCCCATCGCTGACATTTGTCGAGCAGCCACCTGGACCTCTCCGTCCCCGTTTATCAGACATTATAAAATAGATACGTACGCCTCAGCGGAGGCCTCTTTTGGCCGACGGGTCTTACAGAGGGTCATCAGGGATCCGGAGGGACCTTCGGGCCAGACGGAGTCCCACCCGTAGGACAGCCCAGCTTTGGTATGTCCCAGTCTCTGGATGCTCCGAGCGGCTCGAGGAGAATGGGCGTTGGTTCTTACCTGATACGCCCTTCTCGGCGAGCCGCGAGGAGCATCCAGCCCCACCCTAATCTCTCCGTCTGGTGGGGACTCTTGCTTCAGCCAAGGAGCCAATAGTAGATTAGAAAGAATTAATAACCTCTCTTCTCGTTATCGCAAAAAACTGGGGAGACGCTGCGCAATACCACGTGAGGGGGCGGGCGTTTCCTCATCTAAAGCTCAGCCTGCAAGAAGAGGACTCAGAAGCACATCCCAGTCTCTGGATGCTCCTCGCGGCTCGCCGAGAAGGGGCGTATCAGGTAAGAACCAACGCCCATTTCCTGGCCCTTCATTAGGAAATCAGGTGTTCTAAAGTATGTCACGGCTTCAAAACTTATTATTTACTGTTAATAGTATTGTTTCAAAGAGATCAGTAAAACAGTCCCACTGTTTTAAAGTTATTATTTTGTAAGAATATGTTTTTAAATTAGAAGATTGCCTTGCTTTTAAGTCTTCAGAGTTTTTTGAGACTCTGGAGTTCTGGTTGACTTTGGACCAGTCACTCACTGTCAGCCCAACTCACCTCACAGGGCTGTTGTGGGGAAAATAGGAGGAGAAAGGAATATTAGGTATGTTTGCTGCCTTGATTTATTTATAAAAATAATAAATGTAGAATATAAATAAATAAAATCTGTTATGTTATTCTAGCTCATCATCATGTTTTCCATGCTTCATTTTAAAAAATATATATGATGGTATTTATTATTGATGAATGAATTTCTTTTTTAAAAACCCTAAAGTATTTCTAATTTGTATTGTAATCAAAGTGAAGGTTTTAAAATCACCCTCTATCTTCATTCACTGCATCAGTGAAGCAATGATATGATCAACACTTCAAAAACATAATCTGAAGTGTCTTAAAACATTTTGCCAACATTTAAATGCTTGTTGGAAAAGTACCTCAGATCAAATCCTTAAATCTTTCATCAAAATATATAAGCAATAGAAATTTGAATAGAAATTTCAAACTTCAACTCTGAAATTCATGGGAAGAAAGTGAGGAAGCTAAATCAAAAGATAATCAATAGAGATTTAAGCCTAACTAAATCATCAGTAAATGTCACCTTTTATAGATGACTAATAATATTCAGTAAACTTTTAAACCAATTAGCGTGGGAGAACTTTAGTATCACACAAGGCATATATATTTACTAATACATTGCAATCCAGTGCAGGAAAAAAGTACAGAGCTTTTAAAAATTATTATACCATGCAAATCTATAGTAGAAAAGATGGTATACAATAGTATCCTGAAAAATCTGTACTATACCTCAAATTCTCTAGTGTATCAAAAGTAGTCCAAAAAACTCCCCAAATATGATGCGATTAAATAGTAGTAAATCAGAGAGGAAGTGGTGATGGCTAATGGTGAATAACACCCAGCTAGGAAGGACATAATCAACTTTGCCTCATTTTGGGGAAAAAACAAACAGTCGGTTCTTATGAATACTTAGCTGAGAGATTGCTTGGAAAAATCAGGCTTGAGGTCTGGACTGAAACTTGAAAAATAAATGAAGGAAACAGTGAAAAGCCACTTCCATAGTATTACCAGAAATACTGTGTGGAGATGGACATGAAGAAACCAGGAACCCAGCTCAAGTTAAGCATTTGCTATTTTTTATGGGAATATTGTTCTTTGTGGATGAATAGGAGTTCCTGTATATACTGTACTTCAGAAATGAATTCTTTAAAAGGAAAGACGAATAATTCAAGACATGTATTGGGAAATAGATGGCTTCTGCTGGGAACAAAATAATGGTTTTGAAAATAGCTAATTCTTAACAGTACTCTTAATTCTTTTTAATCTACCAAGGATCGAGCTGTGAGCTAAACACAGAGAATTTAGGAACCAGCCATATTTGAGAGATGACTGTGTCAAGTTCAGTGGTTTTGATTAGTATGAACGGCCAGTGGTTACAATAATGCTGGACTTATTTGTTAAGTAGGCATAGACTCTACAACAGGGGTCCCCAACCGCTGGTCCGCGGACCGGTGCCGGGCCGCGGAACAAGCCTTACCGGGCCGCTGGTTGCTGGGCGCCGCCATCTTTTTGGTAAAAAAGCAATTTTTGTCAAAAAGATGGCGGCGCCGCGTTGGTGAGCTTTTTCGGGTAGAAAGCCATTTCTGCCGAAAAAGCTCACCAGGCTGGCGCCTCATTTTTGACGAAAAATCACTTCGGTGACGTCACCGGAAGTGATTTTTCGTCAAAAAGATGGCGGCGCCAGCTAACGCTGAACAGACATGGCGCCCAGCTGACGCCGGAACCGGACGTGGCGCCCAGCTGCGCCGGAACCGGCCGCGGCGTCGAAAAGGTTGGGGATCCCTGCTCTACAACATTAATTGATCTTGGTAACCTTGAATCTCTGCCCTACCTTTAGATTGTCTGTCCAGATTCCAGGATAGAAAACCTATCAGATTTGAGAGACAGATCAAAATTATCCCAGTTTAAATTGGATAAAGACTGGGAGATAAGCAGAATGCAATAGAAAATGCTGAGAACTGGCCAAAATGGAAACTCGCATTATACTTTATGGGGATATGACAATTGCATAGTCTATTATTTTCAGGGTTGTTTTTTTGCAATGTACATTTATAAATAAAGCAAAGATGATGGAAAATTACATATCTAACCATTTTTTGATATGAAGGCATAATCCATTGCATTTTACTTGGATATAAGTTCCACTGTGTTGTAATAACCTAAATTCAGACTAAAACCTCTGTTTCTGACAGTGGATAAAGAAATGCATTTTGGAGGTTTACAAAGAAAACATTAGCCAAATAACACATGTAACTATCTCTCTGTAATACACACATGTATGTATGTATGTATGTATGTATGTATCTATGTATTTATAAGAAAATTTCAATTAACATTTATTTATGGTCCAGGAGTGAACACAAGGAAAAGTTCCAAAACTCAGTTCAGTATCTTTACTTTCAGATACCAAAACAAATATACACATTTAACAAAGGAAACCAAAATACTGGATTCAGAGGAATAATGAAGTAAACAGTGATGGAATCCTTTGTTACCATCAAATTAGTAATTAGATATCACATACACAAACAGTAACAATTAAGCTAGTGTAATTCGACAACATGTTTGTGCTGCATTCAGGTGTTGTAAAACTCATGTAATATTACTGATTTTGTAATGCCTGAATAGGACATTAGTAATAAAGTTCTGCTGTTACCAATTCATTCTCCTTATTGATCATCAGATATTCTGTCAATTTTTATAATCTGGGACCCAAAGAGGACCAACATGATGACTGAGACCACCTGAAGGTTCCATGGTGGCCTTAAAATCTTGTTTCACCTCATCCTTGATCGTCATAAAATGTAATAAAGCCATTCATAAATAAAGAATAGCGGGCAACAATATAGGTAGCCATGGAGATCTTTGATGAGCAAGTCATTCACAACCACAAATTGCAGTTTTGCAATTTACAAATTAAGCCCAGCAATATCAAAATAATCATTTTATAATGCCTATAAAAGTGGTTAATCGCAGGGTTTTATTTCTACTTTAATATTGCAACAATCCAATTTTATGGAAATATCTACAGCAGTTGTTCTCATAAACTATAATTAATATATTAATCCACATTATAGTATAAATTATGTGGTAAGTATAATGTATTTACTATAATAAAATAATAAATTTAAATATTCTCATCATACTTCTACATTTTTAAGGTAAAAGAAAAAATACAAATCATGTTGTGGCTCCTTTTCCCAATGACCTCCAACAATAAATTGCATTCTGGTTTATAGACATATTGCATTGCATTATTTGGTTTATATACATAATATCATAGAAGTAAGATTAAAAGATTTTTTTCAGTGATAAGGCAGATCATTGGAAAGGTAGTTCAAAGTGATTGAGGTTCCTCTTAGAATATAAAACATTTTCTTCTCTGTGTTATATACTTAAGTTGCTGAAGAATTACTCCTTTCCAATTTGTATAATTATAAATTGGACAACAGTGAATTATAAAACATTGCCCTCCTTATGTCTTTTCCTCCCTCCCTTCGAGTATTATCTCTTCCCAACCATTTAAAATCCTGCACAAATATTTATTCCCATGGCATTCCGTGGGTTAAATTCCTAAAAAGTGGGTTAATATCTAACAACGCCTGCAACTAACAGAGCCATTGCACCACCAGGCAGGGTTTTTGTTGTTGCAAACCTCTGCAGTGTGTAGTTGAACAATGTCCAAGCAACTCTCCTCTCTTCTATGCTGCAGAACTGCTATCCAAATATAACCTTTTGCCGGAAGATCATTGACAAGTTTGAACAGTGGTTTTGCATCTAAAATAGCTGTTTCTATCTTCTGTATTTGTGCTTTCACTTACAAATATGCAGTTTTCATTGCTGATCCTGCCATTGCAAAGTGCAGAACTCATAGCAGCTAATTTTTCAATTTGGTACAATAAAGAGTGAATGCTGTAAAGAGACTTTAAATATAGAGCAACCTCTTGGTAGTTTTTTTTTAAAAATGCTGAGTTAAATAGTTTTTGAAATTCTTTTAAATTTTCTTTACAGTTTTATTAGTGTTCAATCATTTTTAACAAGGATATTGGGAAAGTGTGTGGTTTTAAAAACTTAAAAACTAATATTATAAATAATAACTCTTTTTTTTTAATAACAGCATAACTATTTAAAAACAAAGAGCTATATTAGTTTTAGCACCAGACAAATTACCAAAGGAAATCTACTGTCTAATTATGCACCTCCCAAAGTCTTGTGAGATGAGCGATATAAAAATGATGAATAAATGAATAAAGGTAAAATAGTCAAGAAGGCATTTCTTTCATCCCCACACAGAATAAAATCCCAAAGACAGCAGAGTGAATCCTGAGCAAGTATCACTAATATAAGGAGTAAAACAAAACTTCTTTGGAGTTGTATTTTTCTGGTTATTAATATTTGCTGGGGTGAGGGTGGGAGGTATTTTGAGTGTTGCTTCATTTTAAAAAATGGTCTTCATCAATTTGATCAGATAAACACAAGCGGAATTTTGTAATATGCTATTGGCCCTCTCACAAAAAGCATGCCATTTTTGTAGAGTTGGTGCCAAAGGGAATATGTACCTTGTTGACTCCCAAGATTTAAAGCTTTTAATTTCCAAACACCTTGAGCTTAATTGTAATGGCAATCAAACCAGTGTAGGTTCTTTTAGACCCAATGGTCCATAACCTGTTTAATTTAACAATTTTCAGAATATTCAAAGATTCAAACTGTAGGGAACAGAGAAGATATGCAAGATAATCTCTTTTTTTCTTTCTGACCTTCATGTTGTTATTGTAGCTGGAGTTTGGAGGGAGCATATACTTTAATGTGATATATCTCTCCTGATCTGGCTCCTGCATCATTAAGGTCTACAAAAACATAGAAATGTATATTCATTTTCAGGTGAATATAAGTTCTCTTCAGACCTTCCAATCACATGTAGGTTAGTTAGGGAGACAAAGAAATGAGACCAGTGAATATGCCCCATTCTTTACATGCTTTAAGGAATCACATTTTCAGGAGCATAACTGAAAAGGCTTGTATTGGTTCAACTCAGTACTAGTTGCAATTTCAATATCATTCTTAAGGCAATCACATTTACAGTGCACTGTAGTAATTTAAATAGGAGCATAGCTACCCCGTTGAAGAAGAGTTGCACTTGGCAGTCACTGAAGCTACCCCAAAGCATCCCGACTTACCCTAGGCAGTAGAAATGAGTGCAACATCAAAAATAATGTCATGTGTGTTTTGTCATCACTGCACAAATGATGTGAATTATTTTTTGTGTCATTTTGCATTCTAATGATGCAAAGTAATGCAAATATATAATTCATATTGTTTACACAATGACATACACACAGTTGTGTCATCTTTAGGCTTCTCCAAGGCTTGAGGCTCCGCCATGCTGATTTGCCCTATATTTGTGTTCACAAAGAGGTCCATGCAAACTACCAGCATTATGTGAACTTTTGATGACAAAGATAAATGTACCCAAGAATAATTACATTTAAGAGGAGACACTTTCCTCAGTTCCTAGATTTGTAAACTTTTCCTCCACAGAACCTTAATCTGATAGGACACCATCAGTATATTAATGACACTTGCCTCCAGTTAGCCCTAAATTGGTCACTGGTCTCTTAGTTTTATTTCTTAGATCTTCTCCCATTCTATAATGAATAGGGCGTTGGTACTTACCTGATACGTCCTTTCTCTGTGAGCTGCGACAAGCATCCAGTAGTGGGAGGTGCTTAGTCTCTGCTTGGATAGGTTTAGCTTAATTGATAGGATGTTCTCCTCCTCCATGGACTCCTCCCTAGCATCCCCCAGTTTTGGCGAAGACGAAGTGAGGTAACCCTCGCCCTTTTTTTTTAATACCTTGGTTAATCGTTGGCCAGAACAGGATCCCACCAGATGGAAATTGGGTGGGGCTGGATGCTCGTCGCAGCTCACAGAGAATGGGCGTATCAGGCAAGTACCAACGCTCTTTCTCCAATGAGCTGCTCCGAGCATCCAGTAGTGGGACATACCAAAGCCTGGCTTGTCCTACGGGAGGGTCTCCGTGTGGGTTGGAGTACCCCCACTGTCTGAGTGGACCCGTTGCAAAACCCTCCTACCAAAGGAGGCCTCAGCAGAGGCAAACACATCAATTTTGTAATGTCTAATAAAGTGCGATGGGAAGCCCATGTTGCCTCCCGACATATTTCTGTTATTGGTGCTTGTGGCTCAAGCCGCTGAAGTTGCGGTGCTTCTGGTCGAATGCATTGTTATGCCCCAGGCACTGGTAATGATTGAGTCTTGTACGCCTTAGCGATTGCGACTTACAGCCACCTGCCTGTAGTTGAAGATGAGACTTTGTATCCCTGAGTGGTTGGCTGAAAAGACACAAAAAGGGCTTCAGTCTTCCTGAAAGGAGCCGTTCGGTGTAAGTACGTACAGAGAGCTCTGTGGGCATCTAGGCGATGCCATTGATGTTTTAGTCCTTGAGTGAAGGATTCAATGCATCAATACCCTATAATAAAGGAAATAGTTAACTGTTACACCAAATTTGAGAATGTTCAATGATAGGGCAATCAATTTTACAAATAATAGGCCCTCAACAGCTGTCTGCACAGGTGGACACAGACCTTGGTGCTCGCTGTTACTACTGTGTTATATATATATATGTGTGTGTGTGTGTGTGTGTGTGTGTGCTTTTAAAGTTGTAGCAATGTTTCGGCAGAATCTCATCTGCCATCATCAGGCTTCTGTATTGTACATATATACATACACATGCACATACATATATACATACACACTGTGAGGGCAGCCAACAATTATATGTATCTTTATTCCCCCAAACCGGAGTAAAGGGAGTTGAATATTTTTCCCTGGGGTCTGCGCCAAGAGCTTGGAAAGGGGTTAAAGCCTCTCAACAGTTGACTGGTAAAACAGTGGAAATCCACACGATGCAATGTGATAATGGCGGTGGCCATTAGATTGTGCACTAAAATGGCCCCCAGGCCCCAGTTTAAAATTGTGCTGGCCATAATTTTGGGCGCCAAACACAGCAGTAACCTTTGCCGCCCAATTGATTGAAAAAAAAGGCTACTCTGCGATTGAGAGGTGAGGAGGGGAGAATAAGGGCTCTGACGCCCCCACCCCTGCATTCTCCATGGGGAGGAATCGCCACTGGTGAAGGTATGAAAAGCACGCTCTTTGAACAGCGTGGAATGAGAATCCCAATGGCAAGGGTACTAGCGTCTGTTTCCAAGAATTGCCTTTTGCGGAAAAAGGGGAAGCCACGTCCTTTTAAAACAGTGCGACTGCCGAATTACAATGGCAAGGCTATAAGTCTCTGTCCCTTATGGTGGCCAGATCGATGTTGGCGATCTCCTAGTTGTTCTGATGGCTACCTGTTTCTAATTGCCATCGGAGCTTTAGCTGAGGAAAATTTAGAAATGTTTTTTTTTAAACTGTCCAAACCTCAAAGTCGTTCCTGCTCCGGCCAAGGAGAAAACTGCCTATCGAACCAAAGGCTGAGCTAAAACTGGGAGATGCTAGGGAGGAGTCCATGGAGTAGGAGGAGCATCCTATCAATTAAGCCCAGCCTATCCAAGCAGAGACTAAGCACCTCCCACTACTGGATGCTCAGAGCAGCTCATTGGAGAACTAAGATGATAATGTTCCACCACAAAGGTATTCTTCTGAGAGAGTGTTTTTAACTGGAAAGTAGTTTTCATATACATCTGGGTCTAGGAATGCCATGTTTTCAGGAAATGCATTGTTAATATCCTTGTAAATCCTAATCATAATTACTGAAAAACAGAATAAAATATCTGGAAAATCATAACACTAATTAATTATGTAAAATATGAACAGATGAATCCATCAATCTTTCCAAATAACTTAAAGCTTACATTATTTAGAAAGGATGCTTAAGTTCTGAGCTAAAGTCTGAGTCATTTGTGTAGCCACACATATAATTGGCAATTTAAAATGAAAACATAATGTTCCTGAAAAGTGTTTCTCACATTGGCTTGGAAATATCAGTCATGACACTGCAAAATCTCCTCTAAAAATAAGCAAGGTTTGCTTACTACTTCTTTCTCAGCCCTGGTGAAAATTGATCAAATATATGATTTAATACAGCTGTCTGATAGTCTACAGATGAATAATTTTAAACTCATCCAAAAGGTATGTAGAATAAAAGTTGCAAATTATCTAAACTTAAACAAAGTTGAAGCAAACATAATCTCTCTTAAGAGTGAGATTGACAGTTGTGGCATTGCCACATAAAAGGCTTTTGAGGACCAACTCAGCTTCCCTTAGTAATAGCAATAGCAATAGCACTTGGACTTATATATGCTTCATAGTGTTTACAGCTGTCTCTAAGAAGTTCATAGAATCAGCATGTTGCCCCCAACAATCTGAGTCCTTATTTTACCAACTTCTGAAGGATGGAAGGCTGAGTCAACCTTGAGCTAGTGAGGATTGAACTCCTGGAGTGAACAGTGAATTAGCCTGCAGTACTGCTTTCTAACCACTGTACCACCATGGCTCTAAGGCAGGTGTGTCCAACCTTGGCAACTTTAAGACTTGTGGACTTCAACTCCCAGAATTCCACAAGTCTTAAAGTTGCCAAGGTTGGACACCCCTGCTCTAAGGTGATATAGAATAGATCAGGCGTCTCCAACCATGACAACTTTGCTGGCTGTTGAAGTCCCCCAGGCTTAAAGTTGCCAAGGTTGGAAACCCCGATATAGATCACATTTTCCAGAATGGATGGAGTCTTTCCAATATCCCTGAACCAAACTATTTAGGGCTATTTTGGTAAAACAGCATCTTGTACCATCCCTGGAAAGCCAAAATGGTTGATGTGGGATTGGTGTAATATGGTCAAAAAGTGAAGGCCATAAAATAAACTGGCTATAAAGCAATCTGCATTCAGCAATAACAGTAAGAGTTAAAGATGAAGTGGGAATCTCTGATTTTCATGCCAGACAAAGCTATTTTGCAAATGTTATATCATTTTCTTCCTTGCTCCTCCGTCCCACACAAAGACCCATACTTAACCAGTGAAGACTTTTACTCAGTCACTACTTTTATAGTTGACTGCTTCTTAATAAAAGACAGAAAGACACAAATCTTGGACGGAATGAAAACCAACTTTCTCTAGATATACAGTACATGAATTGAATATAGATAGTTTTTAGAAGTAGTAAATCCAAGGAAAGGATGTGTAATAATTTTTATATATCAGAGCAAATATTGACCAGGTGCTAGGATTAAGAAGCAGAACATAGTGTCCTATCTTCACCTTGCACGTGGCAATAAATCTCTCTAGGAATGCAAGCTCTCAAGAGCTTTAGAACAGAAAATTCAAGGTTGAGGCTTAGATAAGTTGTTATTGCAGATGCAAAAGAAGCCTTTACAATGAAGATGAGTGATGGCAGCATTCTAGGAATCTAACTATAGTTACATGATTTTTAAGATTTTTAACCCTGCAGTTTTTTTCCACTGGGTTTGATGGCAATGATTTTTGTGTACTAATTTCTCAGCCTTGGATGTTGAGGGTACCTACACAATATTTTGAGAATGGTCCAGTCTTAGTTCTGGTATTGCAGGCCTATGCTCTACCCTATAATACTCACAGCCCAAGCCATCCTTGGTTTGGTGTACTCCAAATATGTAGGACTTCAGTCTGTCAAAACCTCATGTTCTGTCCGTGAGATTCTGTTAGTGAGATTCCTACAGACATCTGACAGACCATCACTGGAAGCAGAACGCTGGAATAGATGGACAAGGCTGAATTGCACAGGGATCGGCTTACATTCTCAAGCACTGTGTGAGAGAAATACATATGACATCAGGGATATCAAAACTACTTTCAAAGCTTTTTATTCAGGGGTAAGGAATAGCCTTAATGTAGCGAAAGCATTTAGTATTCTAGGCACAAATTCCCTGGAGACTGAAAAGCTGTAGCCAAATACAAAATAGTTATGCAATATTCATTACTCCTGCAATGAACAACTTTTACACATTTCACTGCTCAACGGAGCTACAGAAGGAAGCCCAATTCACAAAAGTAGTAAAAATATAGCTTTATTCAAATAGCAAACCCTTTAAAGAACAAGTACCTAAAAAGTATGGCCTAATTTTTGAAAAAAAAAAATCTACATTTCATTTTGTTGGAGGGGAAGACCCAAAATAACTTTACATCATGATTTAAATTCTATATAATAACATCCAAATTGCTTTGGGGGAGGGAATACAGAAAAATACAGATTAAAACAAATAAAAACAATGCAATATTAGTATTACTTATTAAAGTTTGGGAATGGTGCAGTGGCCTAGTGGTGGAGCTCTCACCTCACAATCAGGAATTTGATCCTAGATAGAGGCAGATATTTCTCTCTCTGGGCACACTGAGAATATATCTGCTGAACAAAACTCCTCATCGGTGACAGGAAGAGCATCCGGCCATTAAAACACTCTGTTAGCTCCATTCAGTTGCCCAGACTCCACCCCACAAGGGATTATGGGGTTGTTAATAGAAGATGTTGGGTACTTATTAGAGTGTATTTCTCCGCTTTTTGCTATTTTACCAATGCTATGAGAGGAGTTTGTTTAGAAATCTTAAGTGAGCAACTTTCTAAATTTTGAACTAACCAATATTTTATCAAATCACCCCATCAAATTTATTTATTTATTTATTTATTATCTTTATATATCAATCATCTCACTTAATGAGATGTGCAATGTTCATAATTTGCTTGTTTGACACAAAGAACATGATAGGATTAGTTGGACAGGGATTATATTAGTTTTTAGTTTTGTTCAACAAAACATGACCTTCTATGTAATATTATATTGAGAATGCTTTGAATCAACGCTTCAGGAAGAGCTATTAATTAAATCTCTTATAATTTTCTTGCCCCTTCTCTCTCCTCCATTATGCTTGCTGTTGAACTGTTAAATCATATTATCATAAAAAAGATAACTGCAGAAGCAGCAAGAAAATTTACAAAATCCATAGTGAGCTAACTTTTTACTAAGCCAGTTTGTGATCAATATTTTGTGTAGGGTTTCAAATTCTTAAGTTTTACAAATGACAAGTCTACAGATGTTAATGGCTACTGCTGGAATTTTGATAGATGCTATGTTTTAGATGTGCAAACAGTTTTAAGTGTCAGAGTAAGCATTGTATATTGCTGTGCTGAAGAAATTGTAGGACTTTGCATCAAGTTACCCTGTTATTCCTGACTGTCTTCTTGCAAATTAACATTTACTAAAATGCTATGAAATAATGTTTGGCATTTTAATTTATCTTAGTTGATAAATACACTTCACCGATTTGTTGTCTATGTATGTTAAACAAAAACCAGTTATAGAAAATTATTAGAACTAGCAAGAACATAAGCGCACCAATGTGCCTACTGTCCCTGTCCTATTGTTTCTTTTATTTTTCTTATATGTACCCATTTCATGTATTCATAACTATGTATACACTTATACCTATTATCTTGTAAGCGATTGACAAATCAAAATAAATAAATAAAAATAAATAGTATTACATAGCAGTAACCGCTTTTACAAATACTGTGGACTTCCAAATTTTTTCATTTTGTTTTGCCACTTTCCTTTTACATTTCTTTTAAATTTTTAATTGTGAGCCATCCACAGATTCTAGGGAACTGAGCAGCCTCAAAATTGAAATAATAAATAAATAAATAAATCCTGAACACTAAATAATGAATGAAATTGTGGAGAAACCATTAAATGCAAATATAATATTTTACTGTTTCAATTGTTTTATATTATTATATTGGAATATACTAGATGCTGTTTAATATACCCTATAGAATTGCTTGTTGCTGTTGCAAATTTTAAAGCCTATGGATAATCAGAGACAACCAGTGTACCATTAGCAATGTAGCATATTCTTATAAAAGTCATTTAAATTTGAATTATCTAAAACTCTTTTTTACCTACAAGAATATTCCTGTATCTACTTTCCCTTGCCTAATAATAAGCAGTGAAATATAGGAAGTAATTTTGAAGAACACTCAGACAGTGAGTACATCAAGTTTCACTTTGCATGCAGTGCAAATAAAATTATAAACTTTTCTTGTCTTCTAATAATAGTAAAATAAAAATATATAGTTATATATATTTTTTGGACCTTGTAGTAAGATTACTTTAGTTCTCTTCTCCAAGTCTTCTTCAGAGCAGAAATGTTCTTTCTGAATTCTCATTCTTTGTACAATATGTTAGAGGTAGAAAGTATTGAATGATGGCTAGCTGACAGCCAGCTTAGTTCACAAATCACATTTTGAGTCCTGTTTTACAAATAAGCTTTACTTCTTAAGTGATAGGCATATATTGGAAGTTATCCGAGATGTTCCTTACTTCCTAATTGGAATGATTACTCCTTGTTTCTTCATCCTGTCAGAGCTGTTTTGGGTGATGGCATTTCTGTCTCATTTTTCATGGATATGTTTTTGGCTTATTGAGCAGATTATCTTCATTAGTGTCAGTGAAACTTTGCAAAGGAATCTGAGAAATGTTATGGGAAGGGGAGGCACAAAGAGGTAGTCAATTTTTTTCCAAAAAGTTTAAACAAAAACAAAAGAAAGCTAGCAGCTGAATTCAGTCCTGGTTGTTTTTTTTTTTAAGGTGCTGGGCTTTATATGAAAATAGACACTTTCCATTTTTCTAGGGCATTCTTAGACATCTACTTCTGCTTCATGAGTGTGTTTCCTGTGACTTAGTAATAACTGAATCGGTTGAGTCAACTCAGCCTAAATGGAGAACTAAACAAAAGCAACCATAGTCATGAACATTAATGATTAAGCAAATAACTAATGTTTTTGTAACATGTATCGACACAAGGGTCTGTTTCCAGTCATAGTGGCACAAAATCATTACATTTGGGTTTTGATCTCACATGGCAATCTTTGCCCTTCAACATAATAGTGATACAAATGTGCAAAGGGCAGTGCTTCTGTGACAACACTGTAATTTCCACCATTTATTGCTTTTGCTTCATTATATCCCATGGACTTCTGTTAGATGCCTATGGCTAGGAATACTCATGAATGGTTTCTGTCAGAAAACTAGTAGTAACACTGATTAATTCATAACTCATTATGATTTTTAAAAAACTGCTTCAGTCAATTTATAAATTTCATGTGTGAAATCATCCCTTCCCCCTGGCCCCACCCCCACTGCCAGTCCATGGTGCCAAAAAGGTTGGGGACTGTGTTATGCAATATCTTTTTTTATTTAAATCTAATCCCTGCAGCATTTTGTCACATGCTTTCTTTCCTTCATCATCCAAAAACTCTTTTATCATTCTACAAGGCATCATATGTCATAATTCTCAAACAATTCTGCAGCACTAACATAATTACTTTCAGCGTTCCAAGCAGCTTCCACTTCCTCACTCCTCATATACAATTTCTATGCATTTGATTGAGAAATTAAACTATTTTCTTAAACTATTTTCTAATTAAACTTTTCCAGATAGGACCACACTTCCTTTTCCCACGGTGATTTTGGCCAAAAGTACAAGTAAAGCCTTGTGCTGTCCAGACAGTATATAGGTAATGGGAATTGAGTTACTTAAGTTAGAATTGGGAGCTGTCCCCTTAAGTGAATGCCTCATGGTAAATGTAGTTAATGCATCCTGGGAAATGTAGTTCATGTCATGTGGTCACATCTGTTTGGTCTCTGAATTGACCCTTGGTTGGGTTGGGGGAGGTTCCTTCACTCTTGCCTGGACCCCAGCGGCGTGCTGATGCCTCACCCCCTTACTCCTTCATTATGGGATGAAAGATCACTATTCTTTTACACTATGAAGTCAGCTATGCAAAGAATTGGACATTAGATGGATCTCGATGTAACCGTTAATTGTATTTGAGGATGCCTGGTGAACCAATAAAGAAACTTTGTATGGAAGCCTTTGTAAAATTGTCTGTCTGTCTTTATATTCAGCCAGTAATTATGAACAAGCCTAGTTTGCCCCAAGCAAATTTAAATAATTCCATGCAGCTTAGATCTCTAATCTAGAGACTACTTTGCAAGCAAACATATTTCAAAAATAGCCATATTTTTATTTTTATTTTATTTATTTATTTTGATTTGTCAATCGCTTACAAGATAATAGGTATAAGTATTACATAGTTTTGAATACATGAAATGGGTACATATAAGAAAAATAAAAGAAACAATAGGACAGGGACGGTAGGCACATTGGTGCGCTTATGCACGCCCCCTACAGACCTCTTAGGAAAGGGGTGAGGTCAATAGTAGACAGTCTAAGGTTAAAGTTTTTGGGGTTTGGGGAAGAAACCACAGAGTCAGGTAGAGTATTCCAGACATTGATCACTCTGTTGCTGAAGTTGTATTTCCTGCAATCAAGTTTGGTGCGGTTAACCTTGAGTTTGTATCTATAGTGTGCTCTTGTGTTGTTATGGTTGAAGCTGAAGAATTCATTGACAGGTAAGTCATTGCAATGTATGATTTTATATACCATACTTAGATCAGACTGAAGACAGCGTAATTCAAGGTTTTCTAGGTCTAGAATTTCAAGTCTGGTGGTATAAGGTATTCTGCAACGAGTAGAGGAGTGGAGAACTCTTCTTGTGAAATATTTCTGGACTTTTTCAACTGTGCTAATATCAGATACGTAATGTGGGTTCCAGACTGATGACCTGTATTCGAGTATTGGTCTAGCAAATGTTTTGTATGCTCTAGTTAGTAGTGTGATACTACCAGAGAAAAAGCTACATAGGATTAGGTTAACAACTCTTAATGCCTTTTTGGCTATGTAGTTACACTGGGCTCTAGCACTTAGATCATTAGAGATGAGTATTCCAAGGTCCTTTACAGAGCTTGGATCATCAACAAGGTCTTGACTATTCAGCTTGTATTTTATTTTATGATTTTTTTTGCCAGTATGTAGGACAGAGCATTTATTTGTTGAGATTTGAAGTTGCCATATGTTTGACCATTCTGATACATAGTCAAGATCTAATTTAATGCTCTATATATTAATACTGGAATTTTATACTGAAGTCTATACAAGATGCACCTCACTAAGTTTGAGCTTTTCTATAGAAAAAGGTATATGTGCCTTTCACAGAAATCACCTCTGTGTTTAGAAAGTGTATATTTTACAAACTGTAGTATTTTTCAGGGTCCAAATGTTTCACATGCCTTATCAATAAATATTGCTCCAGTTCTCCAGTCACAGAGTGCAGTAGAGATTGCATTGGTGGCTGATCCAAGGATAAGTTTTGGCACCAAAACTATGCTTTCAGTCTTAAATTTGGAGTGAAAAAGATATATGGGAGAATTATGGTGCCTTACCTCTTTCTGAACTCAGCACTCTCCTAGATTTAGCTGGGGTGCTTGATATTTTATATTCATTTATCATCTTTCTGCAAATGACTTCACCTTTGCCAATGCTGTACAAATTGAAACTATACATGGTAACAAACTTCCTGTCCTATTTTCAAATATCTGCTTCATTCTTTAGATCAGTGAACATCTAAGTTCACTAAAAGCTCATAATTACAATGAGTCAGAATGTATTTCTGATTCATTTCTTTCTTTCTTTCTTTCTTTCTTTCTTTCTTTCTTTCTTTCTTTCTTTCTTTCTTTCTTTCTTTCTTTCTTTCTTTCTTTCTTCCTTCCTTCCTTCCTTCCTTCCTTCCTTCCTTCCTTCCTTCCTTCCTTCCTTCCTCTTTCTCTTCCCTCTCTGTCTCTCTGTCCTGCCAATTTAAAGGCTTTAAACAATTTAGAAATACTTGAAACAGTTCTATTGTTCTTTAAAGCATTAAAAACAATATGCTCTTCTTTATCACATTTTCTTTAGGTGTACCTCTCATAGCTATGCCTTCTTCCAATTTTGTCAGAGTTGTAGGAAATGCATTTGACTAATCTCACAGTGGCCTGGGAATTGTGGCAACTGTGCTCCTCTCATGCTATGATGATCTTCCTTCCCATCATTACAGTGACACCGGCCAAGTCTTGGCTTCTGCGGTCTTTATATACACCCTTTGATCCCCTGCCTAAAATCACCTAAATACCACCTTGGGGGTGCATAAATGAAATGTTCATTTCTTTCTTTTACTTTTTTGGCTTTTTAATTTTTGTAAAATTTATATTATTTATTGTGCAAAATGATTCTTTTTGATCTATAGCATCAACATCTTTTAAAAATAATTCTGTATAGTGTCCCTGATGCAAGACAATCACTTGACAGTAAATAAAACAAAATATCTTATTTGAGGAAGGAGAGTGGCATTATAATGCCTCATCTGGAAGCACTAATTGATCCTAGAGCACTTCCATTAGATCAGAGGTCTCCAAACTTGGCAACTTTAAGACTTGTGGATTTCAGCTCTGGAGTTGGAGAATTCTGGGAAGTCCACAAGTCTTAAAGTTGCCAAGTTTGGGGACCCCTGCATTAGATCATCTTTCCTGTCAATGTGGTCTTTTATACTTACTGAAGTTAATACTCAAGATTTTTCTTCCTTTGATTCATCTGTAAATCAAAAGAAAATTCCTATTATTTCATTCTCCTGTAACAGATTTTCTCTGTAGGCATCTTAGTTTTAAGGTCTTGCATTTTCCTGGAATATGGCTGGACTTCTGAATCAGACTGTGATCTTTCAGCTTTTTATTTTTTTCCCCATGCATCCTTGACAGAAAACTGAATAATCATCTTCTTATATAAAAAAAAGAAAAAAAGAAAAAAAACAAATTTAAAAAAGTAAAAAAAATAAAATGTAAAAAATTTCCCAACCCAATCCCACCACACAAACACAAACCCCGCAAAAAAATCCAAACAAAAAAAAAATAAAAAAAAAAAAAACCAAAAATAAAACAAAAAAAAAGTTGTGAACCTTTCTCATATTCTGGCTCATATGTATTGTATAGGTAGTCCATGACTTGCAACGATTTATTTAGTGACCTTTCAAAGTTACAACAGCACTGAAAAAAGTGACCTATGACTCTTTTTCACATGACCATTGTAGTGTCCCTATTGACGTGATCAATATTCAGACACTTGGCAACTGGTTCATATTTATGATGGTTGCTGTGTCTGACAGACAAAGTCAATGGAAAAATCAGATTCACTTAACTTAACAATTGCAACGATTCACTTAACAACTGGGGCAAGAAAGATCATGAAATGGGACAAAATTAACTTAACAAATGTTTCACTTAACAACATAGATTTTGGGCTCAATTGTGGTCATATGTTGAGGACTATCTGTATTTACCTCACTTGTTTTCTTTCTTACACCAGACCAGAGCCTTTGAATCTAAATTTAGTACACTGGTTTGTCTTTCTTTCTGTCTCTTTCTCCAAAGTCACTGAAATATTTCTGTTATTATTTTTGTGTCCATCAATCCCATTCTATAAAAACTTGGGTGTTTGCAAGTATAGCTGTTCTGTTAGCCAGAAAAAAAACAGGTTCCAGGATTGCAGAATCCATTCCAATTTTTAATAGAATTTCGAGAGCCATCAACTCAAGTCATAAACAAATTTGGGATTCAGGAAGCAAAGTCAGTTATTTCTTACATTCTTGAGCCTTAACCATAGGTATAATTCTACTTCGATTCATATGCTTTGTAAGTTCTAATAGATCTAATTTAAAATAAATTAATTTAAATTTGATACCCTTATCTCCTAAATACATAAAATTGCTATTGTTAATGAATTGGAAGTTGTCAATCCTTCCTAATCAATTTCAGTTGAACCAAAAGTCCTAATCCTACCTATTCCCATTCTTGCTGTAAACTGACTTATCTATGCTCATCTGTATTTATTTCTGTACTGCAATTTGTAAGCCATAAATAAAAAATGTACAGCCTTGAGCTGTTATAATTTTGGAGCACGTTATTGGGGCATTCTATACTATGAAACTTTTGTGTTTAAGAAATTCTAAAACCAAGATAAGTGTGATTTAGTAAAAATATTGCCAGTTTTTTCAATTAATGCTGTATGTGCAAATGATTTCAATATGATTTCCTGACAAGCATGATATTTGGATTTGATGGTTCAGAAGTGTTTTATTGCCATAGTAATCTTATATTATTAAGTGGCACATCATGGCATGAGTTTGATTTGGTTTTGATCTGACATATATATTTTCTTGATATCCTTTGGATTGCAGTGCTGCTATTTCTTTTTAGGCATTTTTAACCTTTCTATTCACAGTACTGAATTTGAAATCAGTAGATAGTTGCTGTGGTACAGTAGTTTGACCTGAGTTCAGATTCTAAATAAGAAACTGAAAGTCATTGGATGCTTGGATAAATCATTGTCTCTTGGTCTAATGATTATTCTGCCATATGAGACAGTTCTTTGAATGCTCTAAAAAAAGAGCAAACATAAAAGATATGCAGATCAGTTAGCGTATAATGAAGTCAATTTGGGTAAGGTTTAATATTTACTATGAAAGTTGCTGTTAATAGCAAATGTGACATGTCTATCTTTATTGTTCATTTTAATGTTACTGTTACCAAAATGGCACATTTTAGGTGAGAAAGAAGGGAACTGGGATCTTCTCCAGATTGTTGTGATTGGTAATGAGGACAGTGCTGAGCTAGAAGCTAATTCTACAATGAGATAAAATGGTTGTGAAATTTTCTCACATTCTGGCTCATACATATTCTATTTACAGGAAGGAAGGACAGTTTTTCCTTTGAAATAATTATCTTTATAGTGTGAATATCATCTTAGATTTCCCCAAACCAACATTTGTAAAAAGAGCACATAAAAGTCTGCCCATGGAGAACTTTCTGTATTCATGGACTTAATCCATTTTCTTGATTTCTCATTGTTAGTGGAGAATCAACTGTGGGGTTGCTTTCTCCTCTGGAAACACTTTTTACAAGAGGAGAACAATGAGAAAATGCCACGGAACTTGGGTGTTGTCATCTCATTTATGAACCATAACAGAATTGCATGATGATGATGATCGAACAAAACTGGAAAACCTAAACATGCTGACTTGAGAGGAAGAGCTGAACTAAATGGGATTTAATTTAGAATAAATAAATACTCAAAATGTTCTGCTTGATGAGCTAGGCATCAATATTAGTTGAGCTTTTTATTGTCTCCCTTCCCTACTCTATGCTACCTTATCCTATTTAGTAATTTAGTATTTCCTCATCTCAGTCCTAGTTTATGTCTCCTTGTCCTTTTCGTTTCTTTTTGTAGCTTTGTCCTTTTAATCTGTAATAATTCAATTAAATAATCTTAATTTTTTCTCTTTCCCCTAACCCTTTTTTGGACTGTTATGTTGATAAGGAAAGCCACATATGTAATGCATGCTGCGTTTCACACACATGGAATTATTCGAGAAAAAATTCCACCTGGAACCAATAATTCTATGTTGACAAGAAAAATAAACTGATTATTATAGATTTGTATATATGAGCAATTTTTGGACTGTAGCTATGTCTAATTTTCTTTGGGGAGATGATTATCATAAATACCATACATACAGTCAGAACTGAAGAAGCCTCTTGGATGAGAAGCACAACATTTTCTAGGAAAACAAAGTCCAGTTGCTTTTTGAAAAATTATCTTTGGGACTATCATGACCCCGGATGACTGAAAAACCGCAGACATTTACCATATGTGTGTGTGTGTGTGTGTGTGTGTGTGTGTGTGTGTGTGTGTTTATAATTTAATATAGTCAATATTAATAGTTTCATTGTATGCAGACAGTGAAACTAATCAAATTCGTGTGTGTGTGTGTGTGTGTGTACAGCATTTGTCTCTCTGTTTCTATGAACCAGTACTATTTTATCTGCTTCTGCTGTGATCTGAAAGTTGAACTCCACAAATTCAATTTCATGTCTAAGAAAAGAAAGTACAAAATACCACCTTGCTTTATAACTGGAGTTGTATGAAAGCAATCAATCCAACATCTCCTTAGCTGACCATGCCTCAGAAACAGAACTACAGTACTTTGCAATGAATTGCTTTCTAATTCCCAATTTATACAATCGCTTTTCCTCACACAGGTTTACTCAGTTACAAAAACTATATACTGTAATAAAAGTTTTCTTGCCTTATACTTTTATCCTGGGTTAATTGCCTTATTTGCAATGGCTTATTCTGTCTGATTGCAATATAGCTATGTCAGCAAAAGATTAAAAAGAAACTCACTTACCTGCACCCCACCACCTGTGCAAAGCAGCTGTGTAATTATAAATTGTTGTGAAGAGAAGAGTAGAGTAAGGAAAAGTTAAGGAAGAGTTGCAGTCAGGTCTTCTGATGCCATTATGCCATCAGTAAAGAAGACAGCAAATGATGGATCTATATATTAGAATTATCTCAAAAAATATGGATATCATGTTGTGCAAGTAATCATTAATAAAATAAACATCTCTGTTCCCATTCTCTAAAGCAGTGGTTGCCAACCAGTGGGCCGCGAGAAAATTTTGGTGGGTCGCAGAGAAATATCACCCCCAGAGCAGCCCCCCAAAGGAATTAATCCAGGCTATGCAGAAACACAAGACTGCACCGTCCACATGGCCTGCGGAAACCCTCCCCGCCCACTCACGCCTTACCTGGTAAACTTGCCTGCTAAATTTGTTTTTTCTTTTTCCGACCATCATCTGTTCTGCTGTGCCGGGAGATTTAGATTAGCTAGGAAGCAGGAAATGTTTGGATTTCTTGCTTTCTAGCTAGTCTTTAGATCTTTGGCTCAGCACAGCCGAACCTCCCTTAGGATTGAAGGTTTGCTTGCAAGCAAATTCAGTGCAGACTCACAGCAAGCAAATCTGAGACACTGAGATAGCTGATGGCAGATAAATAGATCACTGAATTATACTGTGAGCAACTCAATCTGCCTGCTTTGCCTGATTTTGGGTAAAAGTTGCTCTTTTTTTAAAATAAAAATTCAATATTTACACACATGGTGTGTTGTGAATTAATTTTGTCCTAAGGGAGGTTGTTTGGTAGCAAATTTTATGAGTTTGCTTGCAAGCAAATTTTATGAGTTTGCTTGCAAGCAAATTTTATGTGACAGACTGAGCTAGCCAATGGCAGATAGATTTCTGAATGAATCTGTGATTCTGTTTGCTTGCAAGCAAATTCAGTGCAGACTCACAGCAAGCAAATTTGAGAGACTGAGATAGCCGATGGCAGATAGATAGATCACTGAATGATTCTGTGAGCAACTCAATCTGCCTGCCTGCTTTGCCTGATTTCTGGTAAAAGTTGGTCTTTTTTTATAAAAAAAATCAATATTTATATAAATATTTATAATATTTACATACAAGCCATGCTCAGCCAGTCACATGACCACCAAGCCACACCCACAAAATAGGACACACCCACAGAACCAGTTAGTAGTCCCTGGGATCTAAAATTATGAGTTTTTGTGGTCCCTGAGGTCCAAAAGGTTGGCGATCCCTGCTCTAAAGCAGGAGTGTCAAACTCGTGGCATCACGTGATGCATCACAACTTTTCCCCCTTCGCTAAACTTCATAGCTGCTGATGCATAACATCTGTTTCTCCTGAGGAACTTATTACAAGATATTGAAGGTATAGCAAACAAAAGCTCTTGCAGATTAGAACAAGCTTTATGGAGTGAATGGGTGGCATATAAATTTAATAAGCACTGCATTGTTCTTATTATGACAAGAAAACTCCAAATATACAATGAGAGGAATCTACTCTATTTTTGAATTCCTTTTTTATAAACAATCATATAAGCAGATACATATGAACATGAAGATACAGAACCTAACAAAGTATTTTTGTTAAATTTTTTATTAATTTATTATTACTACATAAATTGATGTCTGCAATATATCTTTTAAAAACAAACAAACAAAACCCCTGTGTAAACATATGTATATTAAAGGATAAATGTCTGGGGATGTTATAATTAAATCATTGTGATGTATTCTGATTCTAATACTCTAATTCAGATTTTATATAATATATAGTATAACTCTGTAAGAGACATTTTAATCTGATATTTTATTTCATAAACAACTTGTGAAAGGGATATCTTGATATTATAAATGAAGTTCTGTGCTGATTGCCTTATGAATCATCAGGAAATAGATAAAATCAATGTCCTGATTTGCCAAATAATTTTGCCTAACCTAAAATATATAAACAAATGTTTCAGATGTTCCAGTCAAATTTCTGTTCAAAAGATATACCTGAGGCAATTAAAGGGAAACAGAAGGAAGCTTCATTATAGTTAAAGACATGTCTTATGAGAATTCCTCAGATGTGAAACTACAGTATATTAATCAAATTCATTTTATTGGAGAATAAAACAGCCATATTTTTAATAGGTTGAGACAAGAACTCTTTTATCATTTTATTGGGTATACAACAATTTGTTTTATTTAGTGGAAGAATATTTTTTGTTTTATTACAGGAGAGATGGTAATTGGGAAAACTTGAAAATCAAAGAGTCATAAAAGAAAAACGTTGGTAGACTAATAGGGAAAAGTGGTTGGATGCAGCAACGTTCAGAATGGAACAAAACCTAAAAATAGATAAAGGAAGTAAGATAAGAATGAGCTATGGTATTGGATAAAACAGTTATGTGCCAGTAAAATAATTTAGCTTGTTTCATAAATGCAAAATCCAGTAAAGCTGTCTCCATTTTCCAATTGGTCTTCAAGAAAAGGTGTCTTCAGATGACCATGAGTTTCATTTTAAATCATATTAGAAAAATATGTATCTATGAGAAATTAAGTTTCTCCTTCAAAAAGAACTTGCTAAAATTTAATTCAATCTTACTTGGGACAGAAACACATTAAATTTTTAAATAATATGTGGTAGAAGAAGATTAGTTTGTTGCAGTGGTTGAGGTAAGGTAGGATCCCCTCGCACATACCTGCTAGTAGTTTCCGGCTCTAGGGGGCGGTGCTCATCCCTGTTACAAAGCCGAAGAGCTGGCGCTGTCCGAAGATGTCTCTGTGGTCACGTGGCTGGCATGACTAAATGCTGAAGGTGCACGGAACACTGCTTCCTACTAAAGTGATCCCTATTTTTCTACTTGCATATTTACATGCTTTCGAAATGCTAGGTTGGCAGAAGGTGGGACAAGTAATGGGAGCTCAGTCCATTATGCGGTGCGAGGGATTGGAACAGCCGACCTTTCTGATCGACAAGCTCAGCGTCTTCTTAAGTGGTGATATTATTGCTATTTTGTTTTATCTAGCAAACTGAATCCAAAAGAAGATTTCCAGTTGAGTCATTTGGCTAATATTTATGCAAACTCATAAAGATTTAGGCTTATATTTCCTATTCTGTGTTTAAAAGAAACATAGCAGTCAGAAGTTGGTACTTTTGCACTAATTTTTCAAATCTTGTTTTTTTATTAGCACACTTGAATCAGAGAGGAAGCTGAGTTTTAACATGCATATATGTGAACCTAGAATATATATTAGACCCCTGAAGTAAATCCATCAGCTTTAAATAGCTACAAAATCTGTTCTACTGCTTTCCAAAATGTTTTTGTGAAATCTATTACAGCTTAATAGTTTGTTCAGATTCTTTTTTCTTATTATTTCATAATAATTCAATCTGCTTCCTGTCAAACTGTTACAGACTTAATTCTGTATTCTAACTAACACCCCACATTATTATTTCATGTTTTGTCTTATATACATATATATATTTAAAATATCTCTCCTCATTTGTTCTATATGGTCTTGCTTTAATTCAGAATTTTCTGGGTCAAAAATATTTTAGTGCCATGACTATATTTTCCTAATTCATTCGGAATAAGGAAACCTTTACTTATATTTTGTATTTATTTTTGTTTCTTTTCTACAAATGATGCGTCTCCTTTGATGGAGCTTCCAGCTGCACTAATTTATGGACAAAGCCTACTATCAAAGCTCTTATAATTTCCCACCCACTACATCTTGCTGGCCCAAAATAATATCCTTGTTACTTAATGTGACTCATTTTATGCTACTCTGTCCTTGAATAGCTGTAAACAAAATGGCTTAACCTATGAATTAAGCATTCATTGATATTCTACAGACAGTGATGCATTTACCACATTGATAAACATCTTGGTAATAACATATATTTTAATATTATTAATAACACAATTTTCAGAGTTTTTCAAAATACTGTATATAGAATTTATTTCATATGACTGTTTCCCACTTGAGAAACAAAATGTGAAAATGCACAGTCTCATTGACACACACACACACACTTGTTTTTCAAAGCTGAAAATAATAAGTGGGCTGAGTGAAGCTAAGGGAACGCAGTAGCTAATTTTATTGGAAAATGGGGCTTGTAAAATGTGAAATTCCAAATATGTCTTCCATAAGACATGTAATAATGGGTCTTTGCCAAACAGTGAATAGTATTTTGGGGTGGTATTCATCACATTTTTCTATATGTTGTTACAAGAAAAATAACTCAGAAACTAGGTGGCCTTTTCTAACTTTGCAGATATTATGTAAGAATCTTACCTACAGTATATGCTTCCTGTTTGTGTGACCTGATTCACAATGGCCTGGTTCCAGGCTGTGAATCAGGGATTGGGGACCCCTGATTGGATATAATTACAGGACATGAGGCCAGAGATGAGTTTGAAGCTTGTTTTCATCAAACTTCTTTCATCACCTATTGAAATAGAACTATGGCATTACTTTAATTGAATAGTGATCCAAGCGCTTGAAACTGCAAATTTTGTTCACATGTCATGTTTAATTAAGACTGCATTAGAAAGCAGGTGTCAAGAGGCCAGGGAAATCAGGAATTCAGGCAGTTCAAATGGGTATAAAGATTTATTGCAAGCTAAAGCACTCTACAAGAATCTGAACAAAGTCCAAGCAAATTGGTGGTAGATAAGTATCAGTGGAATTCAAGGTGAGCTGGACGTAGATCTCTTGTCGGCTCAAAGGGATTTGTTGACTGATGTTGCATTTGACCTGTTCCTCAGGCTCAGCCTGGTCACCCCACAGAGCAAGACTACAATATCTAGTAATTATGCTTACTGAGCAGTTTGGGCAACACATAGATCAAATTTGTATATTAGATCATACTTTCTCATTAAGCACCTGGAAACCAGTTGATATCTTTTGACATGTGTCTAAAATCCTGAAGCAATTACAGGAAGTTTTTCTAGCCTTAAAAGTATGTTTAAAACTTGTGGGCTGGATGATGCAAAACATATTGAGGCTTAATTCACATTAGGCAGGGGTCCTCTTTATTGTTTTACAAGGCAGATCAAAGAGTTGCTGATCATTCTGAGTGCAATTTTGGAGGTAAATTTAGAATTTTGAATCTATACAGTGGATCTATTAAAAAAGAATACTATCCCTGGTTTCCTTGAACTGTAAAGCACCCTCTTAGGCTCCATTCCCTTCTAAATCAGTGGTCGCCAACTGGTGGGCCACAAGAAAATTTTTGTGGGCCTCAGAGAAATCTCACCCCCAGGGCAGCCCCCAAAGGAATTAATCCAGGCTGCGCAGAAACACAAGCCTGCGCCGCCCACATGGCCCATGGGAACCCCCCCCCCGCCCACTCACTCCTTACCCGGCAAACTTGCCTGCTAAATTGCTATTTTTCTTTTTTCCTGAGCATCAACTGTTCTGCTGTGCCAGGAGATTTAGATTAGCTAGGAAGCAGGAAATGGTTGGATTTCTTGCTTTCTAGCTAGTCTTTAGATCTTCGGCTCTGCTTTTAAGCACAGCCAAACCTCCCTTAGGACTGAAGGTTCTATTATTCAGTGCAGACTCACAGCAAGCAAATTTTATGTGACAGACTCAGGCAGCTGATAGCAGATAGATAGATCACTGAATGGTTCCATGATTCTGTGAGCAACTCAATCTGCCTACCTGCTTTGCATGATTTTGGGTAAAAGTTGCTCTTTTTGTTATAAAAAAATTCAATATTTATATAAATATTGATAATATTTACATACAAGCCACACCCAGCCAATCACATGACCACCAAACCACACCCACAAATTAGGCCACATCCACAGAATCAGTTAGTGGTCCCTGGGATTTAAAATTATGAATTTGGTGGTCCCTGAGATCCAAAAGGTTGGTGACCCCTGTTCTAAATCACAGAAGATCTAGGCATCTTCATAACTGAGATATTTACAATATATATGTGACCTTAATTTCTAAGCAGCCACTGGTTAGCCACATATCCCTGCAGTAAATAAGGGACAAGAAAATAAGCATCCTTGTTTATCTAAATATAGATATATCACGAACCTACATTTATTAATCAACTGCCTTGGCATTGCAAAGAACTTTACCCTAATAAATGTATAAAATTAGATAATAATATTGTTGTTGGCATCTGCATGGTTGCCGTACGACCTCTCAACCTCGCATACTAGAATTACCTCACAGGACTATCTCCATCATGCTTTTTTACAACTTGTATGTAATAAGAGTAGACTTCATTTTCTTTATGAAAACTGTTTGTGTTAGTGGGCAACTTTGGAATTTTGAGTGTAAGTATTTTATGTTTGTTTGTTTATTGAATTCAATACATTTGTTTGCTGCCCATCTCATCACAAGGCGATATAAGTATTTATAATATAGTTGCCGTATATCCAAATATATATGCCAGATATCCATATATAGGTAGTTCTCCACTTACGACCACAAATAGGCTCAGAATATTGGTCATTGAGTGAAGTGGTCATTCAGTGAGATGCCATATGACCACTTAGCTCAATGGCCACAATCCTGGCTCTTCCAATTGTGGTTGTTAAGTGACCAGGCAGGTGGTTAAGCAGAGCATTGGGAAGAGAGAGAAAGATCATGAGAACAATGACATTCACTATTTATTTATTTTTTGCCAAATTTGAGGGCCATTTCTTCAACATGAGGAATTTCTCTCTGGAAGAACAAACCTTAAATCCAATATCTCATTTCCATGGTGACTATCTGTAAGTCACCTAACAGCTATTTGGGTTGGAAATATATAAACCAGGATAGACATTTTAATACTGCCTCTTTAAGGGAATGCTAAAAGTGTAATTGGGTGTGGTTTCTCAAATGGCCATAAAATGGAGCCAGAAACCTGGGTTGTTTAGTCTTAATCTCAGAAGAGAGTGTGTCTCAGTGAGTCTCTGTTTCCTTCTGTTGGAGAATATTGCTGTTCCTCCTAATTGACTGCTATTCTTGGATTTGATGTAAGTCTGATACTGAACTGTTTTCGATACTGGACTTTGTTATTGGATTATCCCTGGACTGAAAACCGACTGACTTACCTGTGAATGACTTTGGACTGCTTATTTTTGAACTTTGCTTAAACCTTTATTGAAAGTAAAAAACCTACATTTACTGTACAGTGTATCTGTGTGCTGTGTGTGTATTATTCAAACACTTCTCTCACTACGTCTCCCTGTATGCGCTCATTCTCCTAACGGGGAATTACCTCAACACTAATTTTCATTTATGGTTCATTGTAAGTGTCCATGTTAGGCACTGGTAATATAGAGTGGGGATGAATATGCTTTGTATAAGATGTTTCTTTGTGCTTATTGGTACTGCCTCATTTTGTAGGACAGGAACAAGCTATCCCAATATTTAGTTTGACTTACTTCATTGTATATTAATCTCTTTATCTATTTTACTATCTTTGTTGAATGTTGTTCCTAGGTATTTGAACCTGATGCTAGTTTTGTGCTTGTTCCTTCTATTACTATATTTAGGACATGATTTTTTCTTCCGATTGCCATTACTTCTCTTAGCTGATTCTCATATCATTTATATTTCATACTTGGTCTATGGCCAAAACATGTTGTTGCAGTTTCTCAGCTCTACTTGCTGTCATCATCTCCAAGGAGTAGTTTGTTGATATTATTTCCATTCTTGGATTTGGCTTCTTTGCGTATGCTCTTTATATAGGTGATAAATGATAGTGGTGATAGTACACTTCCCTACAGACTATGGCAACCACAGTGTTTGAAACATTCCTGACTACTGAATGGAAACTTGCTATAGTACTAGAATTAACTGGACCAACATCAGGTGCCTCCCAAAGTGCAGAATGATTAAATCAGGGGTGTCAAACTCGATTTCATTGAGGGCCACACCAGGCTTGTGTTTGACCTTGGGGGCCCAGCGGAGCATGGTCAAGGTAGGTGTGGCCAGCTCAATGTCACTCGTGTTGGGGCGCCTGTGATGGCCCGAGTGCTCTACCAATGAAAATGGACTCCCAAACTCCATTTTTGGCTGTGACAGCCCTCCTGCAATCCTCTGCCAGCAAAAACAGAACCCAGGAGGATTGGCTGTGGCCCTTGCATGCTCTGTTTTTGGCCGTGCAACCCTCTGCCAGCAAAAATGGAGCTCAGGACGGCTGACAGGGGCCCTTCCGAAGTCCATTTTCACTGGCAGAAGCACCCTGGGCCGATCCTTTGCTGTTTCCAGGTCAGCCCCATGGGCCAGATCTAAGCACTCACTGGCCAGATCTGGCCCCCGGGCCTGGAGTTTGACACCCCTGCACTAAATGAATCAACTAGCTACTCTAATGAAGCAAGCATGAAAATGTGGCCACCTCAACTTGACCTTCTGCAATTCTTATTTCTGTGAGCATGTTATTTTGTTTCTTAAGATTTTTACTGACAATTATTATTGGACTTTGTATTTTAAACGCTCATCACCCAGTGTGACTCATACATTTCCTTGAGACAAGCAATGCTTGCCATGGAACATGCTTGAGGGAGGTTTAACCTTGAATTATTGTCAAATGGAGTTGCCAAATGGACAGTTCCAATTATAAGCAGTAATGAATCTACCATAGATAATTAAGCCAACTTTATGCAGAGGCTGAAAATGATTTTGATTGCTGTGTTAAAAAAAAAAAAAGTACAGTATTGCTAAGCGGAAAATGTTCAGTGCCAAGGTATGCAAAAATTATGCATTCAGTTTCATTTTCATTCTAGAGAGGGCCGGAAAGAACTGACTATCCAATGAAAGGACTTTCCAGTTTATTGTGAAATGAGCTTGGTATAGATAGGCATGCTAGATACTCATGTTTTAGTGCTATGTGGCTGTAGATAGAGGGCCAGATGAGTTGAGACTCAGGAAATAGGAAAGAAAGAAAACATTCAAGTCCTTTTGATGTCAAACTTTTTTTCCTGACTCTTTAAACACTTTCCCATTGAACCTAACCAATTAGAAGCAAACAAGCCCCATGTTAGACAGTTTTAGATAAACTACAAATAAAAATGATTTATTTCTCTATTGCAGAAATTCATGTCATGACCAGGAAACTGAAGTCAAGCATGCTAATAATGCTGCTTTTATTATAAGGTTATAGTAGCAGAATCTTGCAAGCCTTCCGTGCTTCCTCATTCCTTCCTTTTACAATACAGCAAATCACCACAGTAATTAAGTAAATCCATGCTTAGTAAGTGAACAAGCTGGCACAGAATGCAGTTATGCAGACAGTTCTTTGGGCCCCTAGGGCAGCCCATATTACATCACTGTTCCACAGTTCTTATTCTCTCTTTCAAGAAAAGGACCCTATCAACCCTTAAAGGTAGACCAGACTAGGACCCCAGGTTACGACTGCTAATACTACTTTATTACAAGGTTGCAGCTACAGAATCTTATAAGTGTAAATGTGCTTCCCTCTCACTCCTTTTATCATTATGAGAACTAGGGTTCTTGAGATGTTTACTCAAATTATATTTCTGCCTTGGACTCAGATTTCTTTTACCTTATTGGTGTCTTGGTTGCTACTCTTCCTCCTGTTCCTTAAGCTTATTTGTAGTTCCTATTTATACCATACTCCCATCAGCCTCAGTCTCCCTTTCCTTGTTCCTAAAGAAATCCAAGTCTAGGCCACATGAAGTGCAGCTGTGCTATTTCCTTCCTCTGCCAGTAACTCCCCAAGTTTACTTGTTAATCCCTATAAAGACAGCTGTCCTGTTCCTGACTGCCCATTACTCGACCTCCTTTAATTTGATTCCAAAGAGAATCAAATTCCTTTTCCTTCCTTTTCAAGGAAGGTTTATTTCTCACTTTCTGCTGCATCATCCAGACTTGGATTATTTTGCACAGATGCCTCAGACTATACACTTTCAGGCTATTGAGGCTAGGGAAAGAGACCTATTATTTTCTGCTTTTTATTCTTGACTAATTTTACTAGAGGAAATAAATGTTTCTTATAAAGAGCTCCTGGCAATGAAAGATGTTTTTCAAAATTGGTGACACATTTTTAGAAAGTGCACCGCTTCCCATCCAGGCCTGGACTCGTCACAAGAATCAAGATATCTGCAAACGTTTATGGAAACTCATATCATATAAAATCAGCTGGTCATATATTTTTCTTTTGTTTTAATTTTAAAATCATCTATGTCCCTAGCTCAAAGAATGGACAGGCTGATGCTCTTCTTGCGAACCTGAATGTATTATTTCTCATGTCATCTTTTATTTTGAAACCAAAGACTTCCTTCCTCTCCAAGCCAGTTTCTATTGCTGAAGCAGGGAGACCCATTTCCAATTTGACGGAACAAGTGCATTTAAAACAGCAACGGAATCCTAAAATGGCTATTCTTTAGGGAATCTCCCTTTCCTTGTGAGCATGAAAAATGGCATGAATTTAATCCTCTTTACACTACCCCTTCTGTCAGAGAAGGGGTCTTGAAACAGTGCCATGGCAACAAAACTTATTATTTTGATATGTTTAAAACAGCACACTTTTCCTTTGAGAATTTTGGTGGCCTTGCGTCAAAAGAGATTGAAAACCTTTATTTCCTCTTGTCATATTTCTTGATGTGCCAAGTATTTAACACTAGATGACCTGGCTTGCTGCACACTCTATCCTCCCCCTCGGTATTACTGAGTTCCCAAGGGTTAAGAGTTTGATCATTGGTTTAATAGTTGTTAATTTGCTTCTTGTAAAGGTCTTCCATCTGCACCACCAACTGCTAAATGGTTTACGGCAATTTCTTCCAGTGCAAAGGCATTCAGTTTACAGCCATTTTTAGAATGTTTTTCCCCTGTTAGTTTATATTCATATCTATTTTATTCACACCAGTTGCAGTCAAATGTAGGAATGAATGAATGCTAGCTACTCTAAAACATTAGTTGCTAGGTCATCTGTCAGCAAGACAACTAGCTCCCTCATCCATTTCCCTTCTGAACTCTGAAAGAGGATTCTTAAATTAGATGATTCGCCTGAACCTTCTTCATGGAATGGGAGAAAAAAATTCTTTCTCCCAGCTGCTGTGGCTTGGCAAGAGAGAGGAGATTCTGTGTTTCAACTAGAGATGTTTCATAGGAGAAGGGGAAGGGGAAGATTCTTCAGACCCCAAAAGGAAGTAAGAAAGCTTGAAAGGGGAAGTGTTATAATAGTTACTTGACAGGCTGATAAAGATTCAGAAGATGGCTTTACATTGTTTTCCATTATCTGCAAAGAGGTCTGCCTCCTCACTTCCTATCTGTCAAGCTACTAAGAATGAAATAAACCTCTCCCCTAAGACTCTTAGGAGGTAAATTAGTTCTGAGCAAGTAATAATTAATCTGTTGAGTATCTTGTAACCCTAAGCATCTCAGCTCAATAAATCTTGTTAATGAAAGCCCTGTGTAAATTTTGTTTGAAAAAATAATTGTCAGTTTGGGAAAGTCACCAAAAGCTATCACTATTCTCTTTTAAAAATGCTTCTTGGGGTCTTTCTGGAAATGCAAGGTAAAAACTCATGCTCATGGTAGTTACCCATTCATTTTGTTAAAAATTAAAAGAATTTTAAAAATAACTTTTAAGTAGGGTAGGCTGCTTGGTGAACGTGAAGGGTGTATTGTCATTTATAGTGGTCGTACTGGAGATACAGATTGAGAAAATAAAGTAGCAACTTCAAGAGTAGCTTTTCAGTTCAGGAAGTATGAAGACTTTTTGCAAACATTACATATGAATATTTTTGGCATTTTATACATTATGGCATGTTGTCTTTTCCCTTGATATCCATTCATTCATTCATTCATTCATTCATTCATTCATTCATTCATTCTTCTCCCCTCCTCTTTCTCTCTCCCTCCCCAGACTCTGAAAGAAACATTTAAAATTGTACTTACAACATGAGATGACAATAACAGGATCAACCTTGACAGCAAAAACCACACACCAAGGCTCCTCGAACCTGTTTTAAGTTACATTTACTTGACAGAGCTATGAATCTTGCTGGAGCCCATCTCAGAATAGCTGGAAATATATTTGTCTGTTCTATATAAAGCCATTTTTCTCTAGGTAATTATGTTTGAATCTCAATTAATGACAGAATAAGTATTTGGGATTTTTTTCACTGAAGTTAGTTCAATTAAATTATAACCCTGGCTTGTCAAATTCCTCTTGAATTGACAGTGAAAACCATTTCATATTTGTACATCTTGCCTTTTCCCTTACAAGTATTTTCTCAAACTTTTTTGCTCAACTATTTATCAAATTAACCACTACTATCTAAGTTTCTTTTATAACAGAAGCAGTGTGCCTCAGTGATTTGTAGTTAAATGCATCTACTACTTGTGGCACATATTTGAATGTCAGTTACTGTGAAATATTGTGAACATGAAATCTGATGGCTCAGTTGGGGATAAGCTTCCTTCATGCTATTCCTGTATTCAGTTGATAGCAACTATCCAACTTTCTCCAGGCTTAAGAAGTTAAGTGAGGTCAATTTTGCTTTATATTTGGATGGAGGATCTCCCCAAAATATCAGAGTTGGCTATTCTAGTGTGTACACTTGACTAGGAATTTAAAAAATATATAATTAAAAACAAGAGCAAACACATTTTATACTGCATGATATTGTATGAAGCCACTTGAAGCTGTATTCAGTTTTAGAGATTTTTTTTCTTCTTTTTCATTTTGCTAATCCCACAAACTTTCTATATCAACCTCATTGCCATTTGTACATGTGTCCTACATTGCTTATCTATCCATTGTTCCCCCAGTTTTGTCTCTAAATTCTTTAATATTTCAGGTCTGAGAACTAGAATCAGCAAAATAAAATGTCATTTCAGTGTTTCTGATTTTCAAAATTTGATTCACTGTAAAAATCTAAACCCCCTGATCCTTATATTTTTGTAAGCTGCTTGTCATGCCCCTGGTGGAGACTGACTCTGAGGAAGAGGAGGAACAGCCAACAGGGAGTGGGAGTGTGGCTCCAGAGGTGGTGGAGGAGGCTGGGGAAGGGCAGAGACCGGCTGAGCAGTCAGAGGAGAATCTAGGCCCATCCCCTATCCATCCTAGGTCACGCAGGGAGGAGAGGATCAGGGAAAAGCAAGGTCTACTCAAGAGGAGATTACCATGATCCTCCTCATGGCTTGCAGGTGGGAGCTATGTACTGTATATAAGTTTGCAACTGCGCAGTTAGAATTTGCAGGAGTCAATTTAGTGTTCACCTTGAAAGAGGTTTATCTTTGCTGGCGTTCTTCCCATGGACTTTTCTCAGTTATTTTCCTGGAGTTTATGATTAGTTATCTTGGTTTGCTTCGGAACTCTCATCAATGCGGTTTGTTTTGGTTTTCTGTTTGCCTCATTATTTACTTTTGTGACTTTAAACTGTGCCAAATAAAACAGTGAAGTTAAGTTGAAGGCTTTACCAGACTTTAATGTATGTTTTGGGTTTTGGGTTATTTTGAGAGACTACGGGTCATCACATTTTGACTCGTGCCACCCCTTCAACTTATTTTTGTTTTTTTGTGGGGTGACCATGGATCAGCTCAGAGCAGAGATTGCTCGGTTAACCCAGCAAGTGGCTCTTTTGACTGTACAGGTGGCACAAATGCAAGCTGCCCGGCCCTGCCAAAAATACCCAGTGGCAGTGCCAGATAAATTTGATGGTTCGCTGGCCCAATTTCCAGCATTTTTTGGGCAGTGCCAGCTTTACATGAGCCTTCGGCCTGAGGACTTTCCCACTGACCGGGATAAGGTGGGTTTTTTGATTAGTTTGTTGTCAGGCTCTGCAGCATGTTGGGCGATGCCTCTGCTGACCCAGCCCAACCAGATGTTCGATAATTACGCTGAATTTTGCCATCAGTTTTGGGCCATGTTTGAGGACCCTGTTCGAAGCCAAACAGCAAACAGATGTTTGAGAGAGTTGAAGCAGGGGCGTGGCTCATTCATGTATTATATTGCTAGTTTTCGGGTGGTTGCTCAGGATGTACAATGGAATGAGGCACCACTATTAGACCAGTTCCAGGAGAGTTTGTCGTTGGAGCTCCTGGATGAGTTGGTGCACACTGAATGCCCTCGCACCCTTCAGGAGCTTATGCATCTGTGTCTTTGTATTGATGCCAGACTTCAGCAGCAATGGGTGAGACAACGGACAAAGACCGTATCTGTTTCCAGCAAGATGGTGTCCTTGGTGGAAGTGCCTTTGGAGGAACCCATGCAGTTGGGGGCTGGCCGCCCTCGCCTGACTCAAGTAGAAAAGAATAGACATCGTTGTGATGGTTTATGCCTCTATTGTGGCAATCAAGGCCATTTTGCAGCCAAGTGTCCTGTTAAGACATCCACAGCAGCGACACCTGTGGTGGTGAGAAACGAGCATCGCTCGGCCTACGAGAGTCTGCAGGTTGGGGTGTAAAGTCCATAGGCCCGCCATCTTCACCAACCTTGCCACCTTCGCCACCTTTGACATCTTCGACATCTCCACCACAGTCGCTATTGGTGAAGCATCTTGTGCTGCCAGCAAGTGTGTATGTGCCTGGTGTGGGAGAAGTGGAGATCCTAGCTTTGGTCGACTCAATTTCATGGATGATCATTTTGTCAAGCAGTGGGTTCATTCCTCAGCAACAGGTATCCCCACTAGTAATGGTGGAGATGATTGATGGTTGGCCCCTTCGTTTGGGACCTGTGGTTGCTGCAACCAAACCCCTTTGCATGAGGATTGGGAAGCATGTGGAGGAAACCATGTTTTACATTGCCGCAGTGCCCCATTTTCTGGTGGTGCTAGGTTTGGAGTGGTTACAGGCCCATGATCCACAGATTGTCTGGTCGTCTGGAGCTGTGAAGTTCCTTGATAGGAAGTGTGCCAACCATTGCTTGTGCTCCTGTGCAGGGAGTGTGGCTACGCCCGTGGACCTGGATCTTCCTGTGGAGTTGGTGGACTTTGCTTATGTGTTGGGGGAGAAGGAGGCGGATCAGTTGCCTCTGCATCGGGCGTATGACTGTCCAATCAACTTGTTGCCCGATGCAAAATTGCCAGTGAGTCAGATATATTCACTGTCGGAACCGGAGTTGGCTGCGTTGCGAGATTTTATTGACAAGAACCTCCAGAAAGGCCTTCTACCTCCCCATTGGCTGCACTGGTGCTTTTTGTGAAAAAGAAATTGGGGGAGCTATGTTTGTGTTGTGATTACCGCAAGTTGAATGCAATCACAGTGAGGAATCGGTACCCGTGTTGAGGTAATTCCCCGTTAGGAGAATGAGCGCATACAGGGAGACGTAGTGAGGGTAAGGAAGAATAACACACACACAGCACACAGATACACTGTACAGTAAATGTAGGTTTTTACTTCCAATAAACATTTAAGCAAATTCCAAGATAAGCAGTCCAAAGTCATTCACAGGTAAGGCAGTCAGTGTTCAGTTCAGGGATAATCCAAATATCAAAGTCCACTATCAAAAATAGTTCAGTAACAGACTTACATCAAATCCAAGAATAACAGTCAATAGGAGGAACGGCAACTCTCTCCAACAGAAGTAACAGAGACTCACTGAGACTCAAACACACACTCCAGAAACACCAGAACAGGAACTAAACAACCCAGGTTTCTGTCTCCATCTTATGGCCGTTTGATGAACCACACCAAATTACACTTTTAGCATTCCCTTAAAACAGTGGTCCCCAATCTTTTTTGTGCCAGGGACCAGTTTCACTCAGAAACACTTTTTCAAGGACCGGGGTGGTGGGTGGTGGTGGTGGTGGTGTCCGAGTTTGGTGGTTTGCTTGCAGACATTTCATTATCTGACTAGGTAACATCTGATGTTGTTACCTAGTCAGGTAATAAAACGTCTGCCAGCAAACCACCAAGTTCAGGGAACGCCAATGCCTCCTCATTGCAACCCTGAGCGACAGATAGTCCCTGCAGGACAGCTGAGAAGCCTCGCCTCTCGGCCCTGCCTTCATCAGCCCCATCCCTCAGGTGTCTCCCTCCCTCCCTCAGCCTCATCCCTCAGGTGTCTGCCTCTTTCCTCTCTCAGTCGCTCTCTCACTCCTCCACCAGCCCAGGAAGAAACTGCTTCAAAGAAGCCGGCAGGGTGGCTTTTCCTGTCGGTGCAGCTTTCCCAAAGCGCCCGTTCACCCCCACCCTGCCGCCCACGGTTCAATCCTCCGTTCTGCCTGCCTGCCTTCGTTTCTGGTGGTTTCGGAGCGCAGCTTCTCCGAAGCGCCCGTTCACCCCGCCCGCTGCCCACGGTTCAATCCTCCGTTCTGCCTGCCTGCCTTCGTTTCTGGTGGTTTCGGAGCGCAGCTTCTCTGAAGTGCCCGTTCACCCCCGCCCCGCCGCCCGCGGTTCAATCCAGTGCTCCGTTCTGCCTGCCTGCCTTCGTTTCTGGTGGTTTCGGATCCTCCGAGCGCCCATTCACCCCCGCCCCCGCCCTGCCGCCCGCGGTTCAATCCAGTGCTCCGTTCTGCCTGCCTGCCTGCCTGCCTTGGTTTCTGGTAGTTTCGGAGCAGCTTCGGCTGAGAAAAAGAGGCGAATAGTTATTATTCTCAGCCAAGCTGCTCGAAACTACCAGAAACGAAGGCAGGCAGGCAGGCAGAATGGAGCACTGGATTGAACCTGGATTGATTGGCGGCGGGGTGGGGGTGAAACGGGCGCTTCGGAGGAGCTGCGCCGACAGGAAAAGCCACCCCCGGCTTCTTTGAAGCAGTTTCTTCCTGGGCTGGTGGAGGAGCGAGAGAGCGACTGAGAGAGGAATGAGGCGGGAGGAAGCCAAGCCACTGAGCCAGAGAGCAGGACAGGCTTCGGTTGCTTCCTCCCTCCCCTTCTCTCATTTGTGTCCTTGATCCCCGATCCCAGCAACATTCACCGAAGGCGAATAAAACCGCCATTTTTTTATTTTTTTTCCTTTGCGGCCCGGTACAGAGTGCTCCACAGACCGGTACCGGTCCGCGGCCCGGTGGTTGGGGACCCCTGCCTTAAAGAGACAGTATTAAAATGTCTATCCTGGTTTATATATTTCCAACCCAAATAGCTGTTAGGTGACTTACATTCCTAACAGATAGTCACCATGGAAATGAGACGTTGGATTTAAGGTTTGCTCTTCCAGAGAGAAATTCCTCATGTTGAAGAAATGGCCCTCAAATTTGGCAAAAAATAAATAAATAGTGAATGTCATTGTTCTCATGATCTTTCTCTCTTGCCCCCACCCCATGATGCCTGGGAGGCTTGAGTCCTCTTCCCAATGCTCTGCTTAACCACCTGCTTGGTCACTTAACAACCACAATTGGAAGAGCCAGGATTGTGGCCATTGAGCTAAGTGGTCATATGGCATCTCACTGAATGACCACTTCACTCAATGACCAATATTCTGAGCCTGTTTGTGGTCGTAAGTGGAGAACTACCTATATATGGATATTTGGCATATATATTTGGATATACGGCAACTATATTATGAATACTTATATCGCATTGTGATGAGATGGGCAGCAAACAAATGTATTGAATTCAATAAACAAACAAACATAAAATACTTACACTCAAAATTCCAAAGTTGCCCACTAACACAAACAGTTTTCATAAAGAAAATGAAGTCTACTCTTATTACATACAAGTTGTAAAAAAGCATGATAGAGATAGTCCTGTGAGGTAATTCTAGTATGCGAGGTTGAGAGGTTGTACAGCAACCATGCAGATGCCAACAACAATATTATTATCTAATTTTATATAATTTTTTATATAATTTTTTAATATAATTTTCTAATTTTCTTCCCATGGACTTTTCTGTTATTTTCCTGGAGTTTATGATTAGTTATCTTGGCTTACTTCGGAACTCTCATCAATGCGGTTTGTTTTGGTTTTCTGTTTGCCTCATTATTTACTTTTGTGACTTTAAACTGTGCCTAATAAAACAGTGAAGTTAAGTTGAAGGCTTTACCGGACTTTAATATATGTTTTGGGTTTTGAGTTATTTTGAGAGACTACGGGTCATCACACTGCTTCTTTGAATTTCTCTTCTCTTTCAATTTTTGACAGTATTGGCTATCAGGATTTCTTCAAAGTCCAGGTTATATTACCTAATCATTTCAACGGGGTTCCTCCAAACAATTTTTACAAAATACCCTATTGGTATTTACTGATTAAAATTATCATCTTAAATCATTGCTGTAATTCTATCCTTGAATTAAATCTCTATATTGATGTCAATCTATAGAGGTCTAGATTTTTCTGATACATCAAGCAAAAGTTTAATAATTGTGAGGATAGAATCCAAGGTATGGGACTTTTGTCAGGCTGGGCTGAAACTAAACAAGCACCAATAATCTAATGACTTTGTACAAATATATTATCGTGAGAAAGTGAACAAGCTATTTACAGAATAATTCCACAGCTACCAATAGTCAGTGTTTAAGTTAGTTGCATCTTTTCTCCTGTCTGTGGTTTCTTTCTGAACCACAGACAGGAGAAAAGATGCAACTAACTTAAACAATAAGAAATCACTCTATTAATTTTGGTGGAAGATGGAATTTCTACCTGTCCCTTGTTTTAGCAAATGTCTGATGTGGCCAACTTTCACAAGTCTTGTCTGAGATTCTTAGCTTTCATAGTCCTTTCTTGATACTACATGCTAATCTTATTTCGTTCAATTCAAAATTTAAAGAAAAATCAGTCTGAGAAACCTGATACTTAGCAAAGTGATTATTTAAACTTCAAATATTATTGTTCCAATACTTTGCGTTTTCAGTCATGGTAGAGAATAGAGTTTTGAACAGTATTTTAGTTAAAGTACTGTAGAGTAGGAGGAGGCATTGGTTTGGGTTAATGGGCTCTTTTGCAAATTTCAAATCATGTCATAACAGTGTCATAGTGGGCATGGCCAGGCACAAAACATCAATTTGCTAGAACAGATCCAGGAAATTACAGACCAGTCAGCCTGACATTAATACCTGGGAAGATCTTGGAAAAGATGATCAATCAACAAATCTGTGAACACCTACAAGAATACAAAGTTATAACCAGTAGCCAACATGGGTTTGTACCAAAAACAGATCATGCCAAACAAATCTTTCACTTTTCGACAAAGTGACTAAATCAGTGAAATGCTGTGGACATATTATACTTAGATTTCAGTAGAGCATTTGATAAAGCAGACAACAACCTACTTCTTGGCAAGCTTGAAAAATGTGGGATAGACAGCACCACCATCACGAGGTGGGTCTGTTACTGGCTAATAAATCATACTCAATGTACAGGCCTCAATGGAACTACATCTACATGGAGGGAAATAAGCAGTGGGATACCTCAAGGTTTGTTCTGGGCCCAATATTCTTCAGTAATCTTCATAAACAACGTAGATGAGGGAATTTATAATCAATTCCTTTATGGTTTGTTTTAGAATTAAACTGCTTAAGAACGAGGTTTTGTCCAAGCTTTAATAATAAATATGAACCAAGGGAGATGTCTAAGGGAATACTGGTGCCAACCTCCACATTTTTCTTCTCCTGCTGTAGTGGTACGTAAACCCCAACCGGGAAGCCCACTGCAAATTGCAGTGCACTTGATGCAGGAAATTTCAGGTGCTTAATTGCAAATGGTTGGGATAGGAATAATGGTGCGGAGGAGAACAATTTGCAAACCAAGTAGATCACTAGAAGCCATAAAGTTTCACCCACATTGCTCAAGTTTAGATATGGCAAAATTACACATCTTGACAATTTTGGAAGAAAATAGGAAGAAAATCATACTCTGTATTCTTAAATTGCATCCTCCTTCCAATTAAAATCTATTCTACTGTATTGAGCTTTACATATTTTAAACTATTCCAATCATTTTGGTTTTGTTGTAAAGCATTTTAATATTGCTGAAAAGCAATAGGAAACATTCATAACTACCAATCTAATAGCAGTACTGATCAGTTGATGCAAGGTTCCTTTCTTCTTCAACACAGGAGAAATGGTGGAAGGAAGGGAAGGGAAAGCATCAATTGTTCAGTAATGGGACTTAACAAGTCTGAGTCATAGGAATATTAAATACATGAATGAAAATTTACTTTCCTTCTTTGTTGTTAGTGTGTTACTGCATTTGACGATTTGATTAAAAAACACAAAAATAACATGCTTTTTAAAAATAGACCTAACATTTGTTTGGTGTTGAACAAAAATATTTGCCACTTTAAAAGATGATTCTGGGGGCAGATGGTAGAACCTTTTCCATTTTTTAGAATTTTCTACGCCAAATCAGCACCAATAACTAATGCATTCAGCTATTATTTTCATTGTTTTACTTTATGCATAGAAATGATTTTCATATTGGTCTTTTTTTTTTTTAGAAAGATCATTATCAGCAGAATAGCAGAGCAGAATAATAGAGTTGGAAGGGACCTTGGGGGTTTTCTAATCCAACCCCCTACTCAAGCAGGAGACCCTATACATTTCCAGACAAGTGGCTGTCCAGTCTCTTTTAAAAAGCTTCCAGTGATGGAGCACCCACCACTTCTGAAGGCAAGCCGTTCCACTGGTTAATTGTTCTCACTGCTAGGAAATTTCTTCTTAATTCTAGGTTGGTTCTCTCCTGGATTAGTTTCCATCCATTTTCTTGCCTTCTGGTGTTTTGGAAAAGAAGTTGACAGCCTCTTCTTTGTGGCAGCCTCTCAAAAATTGGAACACTGCTATCCTGCCTTCCCTAGTCCTTTTCATTAGCGAGACATACCAAATTCCTGTAACTATTCTTTATATATACTGCTCAAAAAAAAATAAAGGGAACACTTAAACAACACAATGTAACTCCAAGTCAATCACACTTCTGTGAAGTCAAACTGTCCACTTAGGTAGCAACACTGATTGACAATCAATTTCACATGCTGTTGTGCAAATGGAATAGACAAGAGGTGGAAAGCATAGGCAGTTAGCAAGACATCCCCAATAAAGGAGTGGTTCTACAGGTGGTGACCTCAGACCACTTCTCAGTTCCTATGCTTTCTGGCTGATGGTTTGGTCACTTTTGAATGCTGGCGGTGCTTTCACTCTAGTGGTAGCATGAGATGGAGTCTACAACCCACACAAGTGGCTCAGGTAGTGCAGCTCATCCAGGATGGCACATCAATGCAAGTTGTGGCAAGAAGGTTTGCTGTGTCTGTCAGCGTAGTGTCCAGAGCATGGAGGTGCTACCAGGAGACAGGCCAGTACATCAGGAGACGTGGAGGAGGCCGTAAGAGGGCAACAACCCAGCATCAGGACCGCTACCTCCGCCTTTGTGCAAGGAGGGATAGGAGGAGCACTGCCAGAGCCCTGCAAAATGACCTCCAGCGGGCCACAAATGTGCATGTGGCTGCTCAAATGGTCAGAAACAGATTCCATGAGGGTGGTATGAGGGTCCGACATCCACAGGTGGGGGTTGTGCTAACAGCCCAACACCATGCAGGACGTTTGGCATTTGCCAGAGAACACCAAGATTGGCAAATTCACCACTGGCGCCCTGTGCTCTTCACAGATGAAAGCAGGTTCACACTGAGCACACGTGAGAGACATGACAGAGTCTGGAGATGCCATGGAGAACATCCTGCTGCCTGCAACATTCTCCAGCATGACTGGTTTGGCAGTGGGTCAGTAATGGTGTGGGGTGGCATTTCTTTAGGGGGCCTCACAGCCCTCCATGTGCTCGCCAGAGGTAGCCTGACTGCCATTAGGTACCGAGATGAGATCCTCAGACCCCTTGTGAGACCATATGCGGGTGCAGTTGGCCCTGGGTTCCTCCTAATGCATGACAATGCTAGACCTCATGTGGCTGGCGTGTGTCAGCAGTTCCCGAAAGATGAGGGCATTGATGCTATGGACTGGCCCACCAATTCCCCAGACCTGAATCCAATTGAGCACATCTGGGACATCATGTCTCGCTCCATCCACTAACGCCACGTTGCACCACAGACTGTCCAGGAGTTGGGGGATGCTTTAGTCCAGGTGTGGGAGGAGATCCCTCAGGAGACCATCCGCCACCTCATCAGGAGCATGCCCAGGTGTTGTAGGGAGGTCATACAGGCATGTGGAGGCCACACACACTACTGAGCCTCATTTTGACTTGTTTTAAGGACATTACATCAAAGTTGGATCAGCCTGAAGTGTTTTTTTCCACTTTAATTTTGAGTGTAACTCCAAATCCAGACCTCCATGGGTTGCTAAATTTGATTTCCATTGATAATTTTTGTGTGATTTTGTTGTCATCACATTCAACTATGTAATGAACAACGTATTTAATAAGAATATTTCATTCATTCAGATCTAGGATGTCTTATTTTTGTGTTCCCTTTATTTTTTTGAGCAGTGCATTTTAGCCTCCAGCCCCCTAATCATTCTTGTTGCCCTTCTTTGCATTCTTTCCAGAGTCTCAACCTCTTTTTTATAATATGGTGATCAAAACTGGATGCAGTGTTCTGAGTGTTTACTAAGGCTTTATAAAGGGATATTAATAGTTCATGTGATCTTGATTCTGTCCCTCTATTAATGCAGCCTAGGATTGCATTGGCTTTTTTGGCTGCTGCCGCAGACTGCTGGCTCATATTGAAGAGATTGTTAGCTTCAAAACTGATAATCTTTTTATTAGTACTGTATTTAATAATGATGTTTTCTCTTCCCTGCTACAGTAATGTCAGTCTCTTTCTCTGTCTCAGAAAAAAACAGCAGTCTTTCTGTCTTTACAAAAGTAGTAGTATAGAGCCAAACCATACTCTACCTGTCATTGTTTTAGATCCATGATGGGGAACCTATGGCACATGTGCCGGAAGTGACATGCAGAGCCATTTCTGCCAGCACGCGGGCTGTCACCCCAGATAAGGTCCACTGCGTATGCGCGCATGCCTCCCACCAGCCAGCTGATTGTAGGGTATCTGCAGCGCATGCACAGAGGTGCAGGGCACATGCAGGGGGAGTGTGAGCGCATGCGCAGGGGCATGGAGGTTGCACAGGGGGGCGTATACGCATGTGCATGCGCAGGGGCATGAGGGGTGTCGCACGCGCATTGTATTATGGATGCAGGCCATGAAAGTGTGCACACACGGACACTTTCGGCATGTGACAATGAAAAGGTTAGACATCACTGTTTAGGTTGTGGATCCAGTTTTCCTTACAAGGTCTTCCTCCTGCTTGTTTACCAGTCAACCGTATCATTCCCTATCAGCTAAAAAGGATTGTTTTCTCTCTCCACACCCTAAATGTCACTCTAGTTGCCATGCTCTCAAGGTATATGCTCTTTGGACATCAGAACTGGTAGAAAGGTCTTATCTACTATTTTCAAAAGCCACTCTGAGTGCACAAACGGCCTTTTTGTTAATAAAAAACCATCCAGTTTCTATATTGTGGGTATTTACTTTGGTTCAATATGGGGTTTGGTAAATCCGGTAAGTCTCTGATTTTGATAGGATTGAATTAGCAAAAATTTGTGTTGGTTAAATGTTATTTTGGAATTGGTTATATGGCTATCAGTTGTGAGATGATATTAAGAACTGCTATGTCACATTTCTGTTTCAGCTTAAGTAGAATAAAATTATATGTATTTTGAAACATTTCTAGAAGAGTTTTAAGCAATCCAGAGGAATGAACTTTAAGAACTATTTTGTCTTTGAAGAATTTCCCCATATCTGCTTGACTTTTTCTGGGAACGTCACAATAGTTTATGTCAGAAAACTCTGTGCCGGACACTAGCAGATTAATTCTGGCAATATAAGAACCTCTTTAATTGATTGATCCTGTTGAATTTTCCATATATGAGTTGCTATCACATATTGGAGCCATGTGAGAACTTTCTTCTAGATATAAAATCATTTGACATGGACAAAATATGTCAAATAAGACTACAATGTACAAAAAATACAAGCTATTCTTTCGTGCTTAAAATATATATAAAATTCTACTTGTTGTAAGCAGTAATTGTAAATTTATGAACTTTTCAGCTTAGGTTAAACTCATCTTTCTAAAACTGGACAAAAAAAGCAACAATCTGGTAGCCGTATTGTTATTAGTTCAAAAATATCCTGTTTATCCAACAATACGGCCTCCCCCAATAGGAAGTCCCAGCATGTTTTATAGGCATGAAATGAAATTAAGCCCCTCCCCCCAAATTAAGGCCTATATTAAAACATGGGAAATGGGGGGGGGGAATGGTGGGGGGGCTTGCTGTTAGGAAGTACTTTTGTTGCACACCCGGATATGGTGCTGCCTGCGTTGACCCCGATACGAAGTGCCCCACCAACGCCGATGTCAACATCCAAGCCGTCGCCGCCCACCTGCCTGAAGATGCAAGTGGGGGGGAATTAAGTCACCCCCGAAAAGATGGCCTAGCCATTTTTTCGGGGCTCAAAAAAAAAAAAAAAAGACCCGGCCTTATTATATGAGAAACACGGTAATGGGTGAAACGGAAGCAGATGTTCACCACCTTCACCATCTGCTTTTGAATGCCGTTCCCCTCTTTCTGATTTTTTATGATTCCACAATAAACCAAATATGAATCTTCTAGTAGTAAGTTAGCTATGTTAGCATGAGATAAGTTATCCTATAAACACACCCACACACTATTGATGCTAAAATGTGTGTTTAATTTACAGGAGTTTCTCCATCTGTTAGCTATGTACATACCAGCAAAGATTTTCCTCCTGACAACAGAGCCATATGTGTCATTGGAAGGTCTCTGGACATTAAATCTTTCTGAGCAGATTGAAGGAGAGAGAGAACATGAGGCAGCAGCTGCTTTCTGTGAAGTTCAGTAAAGCAGAGCAAAAACAGTGAAGTGGAAACATTATTTGGATCTGAAATACTTTTTTTCCACTTCAGTTTCCATGCAGTTTCATCTCAGACTACCAGGTTGTTCCTTCAGCAGTCTCAGATGCACAAAAGGCAATAATAAATGTATAGAAACCTTCTCTGTGGTAGTAGTAGATTGGGCTCACCAACATACTGTGGAAGAAAAAGGGAATAATGGGATTTCCAAGATTTGATATGTGAATAATACACTTTATCCTTTTGCAAATTGCTGTTCATTTTTTTGCTTTCTGAAACCATTTCTGTTATGATCCTTATCAATACTTGTATGTGTTGGGCAAGATTTGTATTTTGCATGTATATCAAGGCAGTGTTTTTCTTATTACTCTAATTTTTCTTTTCTGCGCTGACCTTTAAAGATAAGTGTAAAGGGTGGATGTGATAGGAATATCATTATTTTTATGGTTATCTAAAATCATTATCATCATCAAGGAAATCTCATTGATGTCATGGAACATAATAGGATGGTATCTGAAAACAAAAAGTTTTGATATTATTTTCTTATGGGAGACCATGAATAAGAGCTTAGTGGGTCTATATCATATTATTTATATCTGGACTAACAGAGGAACATATCTGAGGCAATTTCAATATTATTCTGGACTAAATTTTGGCATAAATGCATCCAATTCCCCAACTCTCTATGGTCTTTGCTACTACCTAGCAAATGACTTCAATGGGCCCCAAACACAAATTTCTTATTTCAAGAATGGGGGAGGGGTTTTGAGGAATGTCTTTTTGCTAATTTATCTCTTCCTAGATAGTCTGAAATTCTATTAATGTTCTCTGTTTTTATCTGAGTATACTATATTTAATATTTTGGTCTTTGACCATACATAAATTAAAATAATCTAGTGCAGATTATGGCCCGATCTTTCCTCTTCTCATTGGGTAGACCCAGGCTGGTCCGATCTTTTTTCTTTGCATTGGGTAGACCAGGACAGCCCCACAGGCTGGATCTGACCACATCGTGGGCCATATCCAACCCGCAGACCTTGAGTGTGACATCCCTGGCTTAGACTAACAGTGAAAAAACCATCTTGAAACAAAACAGTGCTAAAACATTTCCATATTGTTTCAAAGCAAGCACACAAATAGTTCATGAAGTGATCAAGACTCAAGTTGTACTCAAGGCAGACTTTATGTTTTAACCACTACCAAAATTATTCACATTCCCTTTAAAGTTCAAAAACAGGAATAAGCTACACTTTTTCCTTTTGAGAGGTCTATAGGGGACACCATAATGGCAGAGAGATGTTCCTGGTAAGGGAAGGACCAAAGATATTTGGCCCTGAATGGTCTTTGTCCTTATTTTAAATTAACATATGTATGATAAGCCTTTGTAAAATGTCTGTACTACATCATTGGTTTGGGGCATCCATGTTAATCCATGTGTGGGGGAAGTGTATGATTCCAGCTGCTGTAACTGTTGTCTTTGCATCAGGTACCATTTGAATTATTAGACATTGTGATGTTAGCCTTCAGCAAATTGCACCAGAAAATGCACACAGCCCAAGGCAGAGGGATCCATAGCCTTCTTGTCTACAACTGTCTGTGAATTCGGGCTTCTATTCGGAGATGATATTCAGCAGGTTCTGACCAGTTCTGGAGAACCGGTAGTGGATATTTTGAGTAGTTCGGAGAACTGGCAAATACCACCTCTGACTGGAGATTTTACAATATCCTTCCACTGTCACTCCCAACAAGCCACGCCAACAGTAGTAAAAAAAATTTGAATCCCACCACTGCTTCTATTCTATTCTTTTGATTGAGAATAAAGTATGTCAAATTCAGTGGATCATTGAAATGAAAATTTATAAATACTTATAAATAACCTTGGAGCTACATAAGACCTAGATGTCTTTTACAATAAATTAAACAATAAATTTTTATAATTTTTATTTTGGGTCTATAATATGGTGATATTTGCTTCTGAATGTTACAAAATTGCATCATCTGCTTGAATTTCTTTTCTTTCCCCTCATTTCTTTAGGATAATTGCTTTTCTGTGTTATATCAATAATTTGTTTTCAAATTTCCTTTAGTTTTAAAAAGTATATAAGGCAAACTGTTTACTGAGTTAAAGCCTTCTACCCTTTCAAATTAATTTCATGGTTCCTTGTTAGAAAACTTTAATTATTAACCAATGTTACACGATAAGATAGTCATCTTGTACTGCTAGCAGCAGTAGATGGCAAAGTAACAATCGTTAATTCTATTGAACACTATTTAGGAGAAAAATACAAGATACTACAGAGTGAGTTTCTGCTTCCAAGTATTTAAAGAAATATGAAGGGCAAATTTTACATAAAGTTCATATTTATTAGATACATTTATATTCTATATTTAATGTAAATTTGGATTCTCCAAATATTTGTGGCTATGTTGACATCTGTTGCTGCATTTTTAAACAACTATCCTTTTAAATAAAAAAATAAAATTCACATATTATTTAGCATTCATTCAAATTGCATATGATTGCTTACAGAAGAAAGCAAGAAATTTCAGCTAAGTAAGATGAATTTCTCCTGTTTCAGGGTTCATAATTCAAATAGTTACAAAATTAACTTCACACAAATGAACCCTTTTTTTCCATGGTAGATTTGTCTCAGTTTCTGAGATTTTTGGAACAAGTCCCATCTTCGATTATGCATTGTCCTCTATAATTTTTTTCTCCAGAATATTGCATTTCTTTTCATTGTTTTGGGATTCAGTCAGCTGTTGACAACTAGTGTTATCCTCTATTGCATTTCGGTTCACTGAGCAAATTCTTAACTAAAAGCTGTTTTTCGAATCAAGCTTTTATTCATGTTCTGCCTGCTTTATAAATAATGGCAAGTGTCTAAAAAGGAGTACTGAAGGAACAGAAATGGCTACTGTTGGTTTCATTACTTTCTTTTCACCTATGATTCGTAAGAACTTTGCAAAGCTTTCTTCTTAGGGATAATATATTAAAATACCAAATAGTTGGTGATTTGCTTCATGCCTTGGTGATTTACTATCAGAAATTTGCTAGTTTGATTTGATTAATAATAGCAACAAGCAAATGGAAATGTATTTTGTAACATATATTAAATAAGGACTTATATTGGTCATATTGACCACAAAAAGATTTGAATAAGTTTAGGCATACTGAAATCAAGAATAATAAAGGCAGTTAATTAAATCCTGGCCATTGTACCCTGATTCAGGTACAATATTCAAAAATTACTCCCTGAATATATTTATTTGGATTTACATGCTTAGAAGAGATTCTGAAGTAGCAAACCATAACCAGAAACAATCTCTCTAGCATCAGGTGGGGAAGGGTGACATTTATTCTTTGGTAAATTATGGTTAGAATATCAGCTATGTGCAAACAGTGTGCTTATTAATAATTGATTTCATGAAAATACTGATACTTAGTTGCATAATGGTGATTGATAGGTGTACTATTCATACAAAGGAATGGTAAAGATAAAGTCAAAATGTAATCGAATACTATGATTTCTTCTAATGAATCTTCTTTTTTGTAATCAAATGTCCTACAATGCTAAATGAGGTTCTTGACACATTTGAAATATTAAAGGTTAAGCTGTCAAATAACATTTGTTTTCCCATTTCATGATGATGAACTATAAGATGATAAATTCAAAAGGGTAGAAATAAAAAATCTCAAAGAGATGTTACATAAATGGATGCTCCTGGAAATTTTCTTCCAAACTATAGAAGGAAAATACCACATCTGAGAGCTCTTTTTAAATTTAATCTCTTCTCTGAGAGTTAAAAAAAAAAACAATCAAGTAGGTTGTCCTCCACATCCCTTCATTTCATAATAGGTGGCTTGGCTTGATGATTACTATAAAAAGTGCATTTTATCTCTTTACCCTCCCATTTTGCTTCTCTGTTTATTTCTTTTCAGTACCCTTCTTTAAGAAGTCAGCTTCTTGGGACCAAGGAGTTGAACTTATCCTTGAAAGCAGCTACTAGGCTCTCAAATAATATGCCTGTAGTGCCTGACTTACAACCATCTGTTCAGCGACCATTCAAAGTTACGGTGACGCTGAATGAAGGACTAGCGACCACTGCCAAAGTTATGGCCATTGCAGCACCACTCCAGTCATCTAATCAGAATTCAGGAACTTGGCGCTTAATGACTGCAGAGGAGCTTCACGACTCTCTACCAGCCCATCTCCCCCCATAGTTACCCTTTGGCCCTCTGAATTCTGCAACCTCTGCTGTATTAGCTGACCTTCACTGACTTTTTTTGTCCTCACTTTGATCAAGTTTAGCACTCCACAAAGTAGCTGGTGGCCACACAAGGCTTTCCTCCCAAGGTTGCGGACAGCAATTTCCTCTCAAGACCCGAGGAAGGTGGCCTCAGGTGGTTTCCTCACACAGGGCCGGTGGAATTGTGTCTCAGCTGCAGTGGGACCAAGATGATAGCAAAGATCAGATGGGGTGGTGGAGTGCAGGTGGCCTTGGAGTTTAGGATGTCAAGATGACTGTGACTGGGGCGGTTGTGGCTTTGTGCTACCCTGCTGGACTAGGCTGAGGCTGGACTTCATGTTGCGAAGGGCTTCTGTTTTGGGTTTCCCAAGAAGCCATTCATAGTCAAAGGTCAGCCCTTCCTGTGAAAAAGTCCACTAGCCTTGCATTGCTGGGCCAGCAATCTCAGCCACCCCACCCATCTGAGTCCAGCAGTGTGGCACAAAGGGACGCACATCATAGCCCCAGAATTATGACATGTCAAGGAGCCCCTTTATGCCATGCTGCTGAGGCTTCCTAGGATGTGGTACTTAATGCCACACTGGAGAATCTGAGGCTTCCAAGGTTTCTTTGGCTTTATGCTGCAGCTCAGGGGCTTTTGCAGCTGCATCATATTCTTCCTTGGCGTCCCTGGATTTGCCCCATACTATAGCACCCTAACTCACATGTGGCCATGCCAGACCACCCAGAGCCTCCCCCTTTTGCAGCATTTCCCCCCCCTTGCCCTTACCTGAGATTCCTTCCAGTTCTTCCTTAATGAAGAACTGCACATCTGGAATTATGATGGGATACTGGACTGCCAGGATTGCTATTGCTAAATGATGCAGTCAGGTTTTATTATTATATTGCTTAGTAATGGAAATTCCGATTCCAATTGTGGTTGTAACTCGAGGACTATCTGTCTGTATCTTCCATAGTTACATGTATCTTCTAAATGCACATTATCAATTGCATGCTAGGAAGTACCTGCTATGTATCACTAACAGATAAGCTTTCACTACAGAACAGATAAAAATATATCTGTGCAAACTGAACATGCCCACATATAGTAGCTTCTACTTATTTTTAGTGGAGCAGAATAAACAAAAACATTTTATTTGATTTATAATTTTCAAACATATTCTCCCTTTTTCTGACTATATGGAACTCACGTGATGTTATCAGTCAGCAGACCTAAAGGTACATAGTTCATGTCATTATAGAATAATTTGTGGAAGGATAAAATGTTTAATAGAATAGAAATACCTTACCATGCAGAAATACCTTCTGGCATGGTAAAGATATGATATAATTGAAGAGCAGCCAGTCAAATTTAGGTCAGCTCTGAAACTCTTGCTTATTCATGAGATTTTGCAAAACTGCAGCTAGGATTTGATGTCATGTGTGAGGTTGGCAATCATGTTTTAACTACTGTGAAATGTGAACTGTTTCTGCATCAGGCACACAATTAGGAGAGTTCTTTACCTTAATTTAATTATCTGTAAGGATATACACGGGTGTAATGAAGATCGCTATTTTTCCTGTTTAACAGTTTGGCGATGCAGTAAGTTAATGAGAGAAAGCAGGAAGGTCATTTCTACCTATTGTTTAGGCTGCTTTTTAATGGCCAAATCTCCTAAAATAAGCTGCACAAACTGATTATGCCATTGGGCAAATTTGGAAAATTAAGGCCAGGTTGAGCTTTTTGTTTTTACAAAATGGTTGCCATAACCATTTACAAACCAGTAGGCAAACCAGTGAGATTAAGGGATCTAAACAAAATAATGGGGGCATAGAAAGCTGGCACAAAAGATGGTGTAGATAGGCACATTCATGCTTTTGTCTCCATGTTGGCTTCCCAACTGAAGGAGTTTATGTCTCAAAATCTGTATGCCAGTAGGCTCTGTTAGTAAACAGGTAGTCCTCTAGTTACAACTGCAATTGGGAACGGAATTGCTTTCAGTAAGTTATTTTCTTTACAGATATTTCTAATATTCTGTTTTTACTTTGTCATTATGGGTTACTGAATGTAGATTAATGAGAAAAAAATGAATTTCAACAACTGTATGGAATCAGGCTCAGCATATCAAACTTGACAAAAGTGAAGGAGGTCTGAATACTTTCTGAATGCACTGTATATTTCTGCTGAATAGTAATAACTTAGTTGGTACTCATTGTTAATTGGTTCCAGGAGGCGCACTGAATACCAAACAATGAGTGCCAAATAAAGTTTTCCCATCAGGAATAATGTGACAAGGCAACCAACACCAACAAGTTCTAACCTTGTGCATTGAGTACTCAACAAATGATGAGTATGGGACAAAATTTTTGGGTTAAAATGCATTGGGTAACATAGTATGAGTTTGCAACTAGTGATACAATAAAACTCTACATCCCATTCAAAATTCCTTGTTTTGAAAAGGCCCGTTATGGCAATCTTATGCCGTACTACCAACAAAACTAGCAGGAGAGCTATTCTAAATAATGAAGAACTGACCTAAAATTACTGAGAGAAGTATCTTAAAAAAGAAGGCAGCACTAGAAAAAGGGAAAAAAGTGATTCTAATTTAGAAAAAAAAAAGACAATAATGATCAGCACAAATTACTGTTACAGTCAAAGCGCACATTTAAATGGTGTGCTTCAATTAGTGCTTTGATGTTTTTACATCTTTAATAATCTTATTGCATATTTCAATGCAGAATACCCAATCATGCTTATTGAAAAGAAATATTTCTTAGAAAAATACTTGTAGGTTTATGCTTAATTTCAGGAGATGTCAGGCACGAGATGAAACCACACATGAAGTTCCAGTTAAACTGATTGCTACTCATGCCTATGCACAGGAATTACTAAACCAACAATTAACAATATTGTGGCATTAGGTAAGGGCCAACAGAATTCAAGAAGGGTTGGATTTAGTTTGTTTGTTGCTTAGGTAGAGATTATAGGCTGATTCCTTCTTTGGATCTGCCCCCAGGTTCTGCCTCCAGGGGTTATGATATTCTTTACATTTCCAAATTGACAATATGAATTTAGAGAGAGAACACTTTCTTCAATATGATACATTTAAAAAAAATTGTGATAAGAGATTTTTAGAAAGTACTATTATAAATTATTTAATAATTATCACTTCAAAGAAAGCCAATATCTCTGCAATATTCATATAGATATGTTAGTAATGGAATCAAACAAATAATCTCTTTAATCTGCCATATTTTTGGAACTAGGGTATTTTTTTTGAATACAGAATAATATTGCAAAATGCATTGTATATTGTGCAATGAGATAATATTTTTGTAATATTTACTAAAGGAAGTAGGAAGTAGGAGGAAAATGCAAGGTCAACATTGAAAATGCATAATTCTAAGGGAACAGTGGTTTAACTTTCTAACTCAGACTAAGAAAGCAGTAAGGTATCAATTAGCATCGATATTTAACATTTTGTTGGCAAGAATGTATACACTCTTACATAAAAGTAAATGGATAAAAGTGTGGCTAATCAGTGATGAAAAAAGACATTGAAAGGAAAGAAAACTAGGTCAAAAACACAAAGCCAAATTCAAGGGAAGAAAGTCTAAAGTTTGATTGGTCTTGAAATCTTTACAGTAACAAAATGGGAAATATTTCATGGACTGAAATGATATATTATACTAAACGACCAGTAGATGAATTTGGGAGATCTTCTTAAAATTATATGCTATATATTTTGAAGATGACAGCTTCCTATCAGGAAGCTAATAGATTTTCATAAATTTTATATGAAAAATAGCTATTCTTGGTCAGAACAGCAGTCTTTGTAAAGGATACGATTACTTTATGCTGTACCTCTTAATTGAATAGAAATGTTCTTTTAAATATATTCATGCATTCCAAAGTAATGGCCATATAAGAATCAGCTAAAAATGTGGAGCATAGTATTGGCATATGAGTGCCTATAGTTCCATCTTCTGACACATATCTTTATCTTACAATATAAGTAGTAGCAATATACCCTGAATCTGAATTATCTGGAACATTGCAGTTGGGTTTCAGCCTGGGCTATAGCACTGAGATGACATTGGCTGCACTTATAGATGAACTCTGGCAGGCCTAGGATGAGGGTAGCTTATCCATCTTGGCCCTTTTTTGATGACTTAGCTGTTTTTGATAGCATTGATCATCATATTCTTCTGAACTGAAGAGGTTCTGAACTGAAGAGGTTGGGGAGAGCATGTTGTTTTATGTCCTTCTTTTGAGGCTAGTTCCAGTTAGTGAGGGAAGAGGTCCAGTCGTAGGCACTTTTTTGAGGATGCCACCTGTTTGTTTTCTCACTCCTATTTAACATCTACATGACATTGATGGAGAAGGACTTTCTCAGTGATGATCCCTTCTCTATGGAACATTATTCCACTGAGGTATGATTGGCCCCTACCCAGTTGCCCTGAATGTGTGGTTTTGTCAGTGGTTCCAGTGACCAAAAATGAAGATGGAGCCAATGAAGTAGTTGATTTGACTTTGTTGCTGCTACCATTAGGGATGGGGAGAGGTTTTATTGTGTTTTTTTAATGTTGTATACTTTTTAATATTGTAAGGCTCCCAGAGTTACCTATGTGTGTAAGTTAAGTGACCATATGCATTTGTTTAATAAATATAATAATCTTTATAAAACCCCATGCTATACCAATGGATTACTTTCTCCAGTGGTTTCATGTAGATGTTAAAAAGGAGAGGCAAAAAACTCAAATTCTGAGGCATCCTTTATTGCAGGGGCCTAGGAGTCAACTTCTCGTCCCCCATCAATACCAAGTGGAACTGGCTATAGAAGGAGAACCACTATAACCCAATGCCTCCAGTGGTGGGATTCAAATTTTTTTACTACCAGTTCTGTGGATGTGGCGTGGCTTGGTGAGCATAGCAGGGGAAGAATACTGTAAAATCTCCATTTCCTCCCCACCCCACCCAGCTCTGTTCTCCTGTGCCGGGCAACAAAAGAAGACCCAGTCAATCAGCTGGGACTCAGGAAGCAGAGAATAGATGGGGGTGGGACCAGTCAGAGGTGGTATTTGGTGGTTCTCTGAACTACTCAAAATTTCCACTACCAGTTCTCCAGAACTGGTCAGAACCTGCTGAATGCCACCTCTGAACGCCTCCCATTTCCAACCTTTGAAGCCCAGTCAGAAGAATACCATGGTTGATGATATTGAGAACCTCTGAGAGATCTAAGTGGGCCAGAATGGTTGCATCATCCCTATCCCGAACCTCCAAGATCATTGTCAAGTGCGACCAATGCTGTTTCAGTATTATACCTTCACCTAAACCCAGAGCAAAAAGAATTCAGATAATCTTCTCAAACAATTGTCTCATACTCTTTCCATGTCTTCTCCACCATGTCTCATCCAACTACATAAGTGCTGCAGCATCCTAGCTAGGCAAACACAGACTTGGATCTCCAGTTATTATGATGAACACATGCAGTTAGCTCTTTTCCAGAAACAGATTAGCATCTGAGAGTATTATTATACTTAACAATAGAAGAAATGATGTCCATTCTTGCCTTGGGTCAGATTCTTGTCTGGTACTGGGCAATCTAACCCTAGGCCAGATGCTGCATGGGAAGCTCAACTCAATCCAGCTTAATTTCATTCCTCTGTCTAGAAGCAAAACAGCATCTGCTCAGACCCAGTTGTGGCAGCCACGGAGCTAAGCCCATGCTGCTTCTCACCTGTTGTTGCTACTGGCCTGCCACTGGGATCGATACTACTAAGAGTATCACAAAACAGATCTGCTCTGCACTGCTCCTTCTACTTATGTGTGTTGAACTCTCAAATGATTTTATCTCTTCCAAGCAATCCAAGCCCCAACATAATCCTCTCCAGTTTTAAATTTGAATTTAAAATCTCAGAAATGCTTTCTGGCCCCAAATGTTTGGCAATCTCTCGAGTGAAGAGAGATGTATGCACATTTAGGGTAGCTTCCTCAATGAGAAACATCTTTCTCAAGGAAAAAACTGTCCCGTTGTCTTTTGAAAAAAACATCTTTGAGACAACTATCATCTGGATGACAAAATCTTCACACAAGTATAGGGTTAGAGAACTATGTTCTCTTAATTATGCTCCAGAAGAAAAGTTAACAATTAGTTAGAGGATTTGATTTTCCACAATGCAGAAATTGGAAAGTAAACACATAAATTGGGAGATTATTGTAAAACAAAGAGTGTAAAGCTCCAAGTTCACTAGCATATTAGGATGATTGCTCACTAGATTGGTAGAAAACTTTTCTGGCACCAGTACATCTCCCGAATGGGATGCAGTTGCAGGTTTTGTTATTTATTCTGGTTTTTAAAAAATCTATTTTGTTAATCTAGTTTTTATAGTTAAAATTCTGTTCCATATGGGTCCATATAGTTCATAGTTCAGAAGCCTTTTAAAATATTTTCCAATATTTGAAGAACACATGAAGGATGGAATTATTGATTCCATAGGTTTCTACAGTTCAGGTAATTGATGTGTCAAGCCAATTATATTGTCCAATTATATTGGCTGTAGGATAACTTCTCTTTTTTATGTCCAAAGGATATGGACAAGTTATTGGAGTGCATAGGTCTACCACTTTTTTTCTTTGACTCAATGCTCTTCATGATTACTAACTGCAAATTGAAGGGAAAATACTGGTTATGTCAGGAGGATAATTCACAGATGTGAAATCTCTTAGACAGATGCCATAAAAAAGCTCTCATTAGAATTTGAGGGATGTAATAATTAACACTCAGTTGGTAATATCCCTTTATCTCAGCCTGGTTTTGATACCAAAAGTGTTCTGTTAATGTTTTGCCTTCTGCTGTTCTAGAAGGCAGAAACAGAAAAATATCCTATGTTACCTGATTGTGTCCCTGCAGCACTGTAGAATCTACATGCAGTAGTCAGGGTGAGTTGTAACCCTGGCACAGATATCTACTACTAAGTCGAAATGTACAATTGGTGCATTAGCTGTAATTGTGCAGTTTTACTCCCCATTGCATTTCTTGTAAATCTAGCAAAAACTGGAAATAAAGAAGCACTCACAAACCTTTTTACCCAGAGCAAGTTTCACCTCAATCTCAAAGTCCAGCTTTTTCTAGCTTTCATCTTGTCTGGATTTAATATTGTTTCAATTTGTTCCCTTATCCATCTGTTATTGAAGTTCAGCAACATTCAAGGGCACTAATTGCTTTTTCAGAAGTCGAGGATGAGAGCGGCAGAGTTGGTATCCAATTCCAAGATCTGGATAACCTCTCCCAGATGTTAAAAGTGCTTATATGGTTGTTTTTCTTTTTTTTTTTAAACAAGTTTTATTAATTTTTAAAACACACAAATTGTCATTATTCATTACATGTTTAAACCTTTTTTCATTGTCAATTTAACAAGTCAGATAAATTATAATTCTGTTTTAAACCATTTCCATACAACATACCAAAACCTCTTATTCAATTTCTCTTTACTTCTCTTTAGTCTTATTCAATATCATTATTATTATTTCATCTGTTTCTTTCTGACTTAGTTACCATTATTCTCAATCTATATTTCTACAATTTTTAACTAATTCTCCCCCAAAAAGACATATACACACAACACACAAAACAAAAAAAAATCTTTTTGGAAAGTAACTTGGACCCAGGTGTCTCTCTCTTCATGGACTTCAATTATATTCATGCTCATCTTACATATCATTACTTATTTTATTTACCATTCTAAGCCTTCTATATTAACTTCCCCACATATTTCACACTTCTTACTTCTATCTTAATTAATCATCTTAATTTGAATCATTATATTTATATCTTTTGTCCATTTTTATCATCCCTTTGTCTCATTCCTTATAAAAAAAAAAGAAAATAAGTTTCTCCTGAAATCATTAATCAGAGTCTGATGCCTTTCTATCTCCCCCTAAGTTAATCAAATTAATCTTTAAAATAATATCTAATACCCAATCCGATTTTGCTTGGTACATTCTATCTAACTAATACACCCAACATAATTAAGTACATAATTAGACAATAAATCCAAATATTAAAAAAAGATACTATAATAAAAATTTTATAATAACATCAATACCATAGTCTTATTAAACTCTTTAATTAAAACAATATTCTAAACCTCCCCTATTATTAAGTTTTAAAGCCAATCATTTTCCTTTTGTTTACTATCATCATATTGGTTTTGCACCTTATTTTTCCCTTTCTTAAATGTTTTTTAGATCTTAAGTCCTTAAGTCCTTTAATTTTCTTCTTTTCTCTTCTTTTCTTTTCTTTCTCTCTTCCTTCTTTCTGGATCAAGTTCTGAGATTCATTAAAGATGGCTCCTTTCTTTCTTTCTTGTTCCTCTGCTGTCTTCATCTGTTGTAATGTTTGTTGATAATTAATAAGCGCCATTTCTAAGAAAAGGAAAGCTTCTTCCACACCATCTTTACCATTTTTTTTGCTTGTTCATATTCTTTTCTTAGTTCCTCAACAGAAAGAGCCATTATAAATCTTTTCTTTTCTTTTCCCTTCTTTCTTCTTACAACAACCAGAATATTCAAAAGAAAATAAAAAAAAAAATAAAACAGTCCCAAAGTTATCAGTCAGTCCAAACCAAGGCAGAATTCTCACTTTCTCCTTCTGGGGCAATATCAATCCAAGAGAAAGAAAGTCCAAATCTGTTTAAAATCTTATTGCAATATATTCTAGTCTTCAAATCCTTAAGGCATCTGCTCCAACAAATCTTAACATACAAATGTTTTCTTTTTAATCCTCTCTCTTCCCACTCATCGCTTAAAATCAATTTTCACCTAAAAGAAATAGGTTTCTTAATATCCAGTTATTTATTCCGTAGGAAAAGAGGGAAAGCTATCCTTTCAGCACCTTCACAGCCGCTTTTTTCCTCTTCTGGCAGGTATAATTCAGAAAGTCATACTTTTCAGGAATTTTATTAGATATGTCTTAGAGTCCTAGGAGCCAAGAAAAACTTTCTCCTCTCAATCACTTTCTCCACTTCCTCCTGCGCATTCTTACCCGGCTGCCAGCTTCTTTGTGGCGGCCATTACAGACCGCCGCTGCACGTCCTGGGAAAAGGGAGTTCTGCCGGCCAGGGAGGGGGTCTGCAGCACCCCCAAACCCTTCTCCGGATCCCCCTACCTTCAGCTGCCCCTGCAGGGCAGCCTAGCTCCTCACCCGGCTGGGTCGGAGCCCCAAAAACGGCTAGCGCGGCAGGGATCGCGCAGCTTCGCAAATCCCTGCCGCTCGCGAAGCCGACAAACCGGAAATCCTTATATGGTTGTTTTTCCAAGAATATGTGATATTTTGAATTCTATTTTTCACACACAAACATGTTTTTTTCATTCATGTTGCATGTATTCTGTCTACCAGTCCTGCTGTCAACCAACCAATAAAATAAAATAATACTTTATATTTTATTTTTCCATGCATAATATTAGAGTAAAATGAAAGGCAATGCAAATCCTGACTTGTGCTGTAACAGATGAGTAGAATTGATGTGTAAGAGCATTTAGCCTGATAGTAACAATAGAAGAGAATATTTTAGTTCAGGGTTTTACCATGTGGGGTCCTTAATCAGAGAACACTAAGGATCCCACAGACAATAACAAGCAACCTTTTAAAAAAAGGTTCATTGGCATTCTATATTGCTTTAATATTTTTTGGTTTTTGTTTTATCCAAAACTCATTTTACTTTTTGCCCTGTATAGCGTAATTACAAAACTTTTAAGGTACTTGGAAACCAAGGTGAATAAGCTGAAAGTCTGTAAAGATTCTCAGTCATCCAGGTCATGGTGATCCCAAAGGTGCTTTTTCAGGAGACAACGGGACTTTCTTGTTTTTTCTTTGAAGACGTTTTGCTTCTCATCCAAGAAGCTTCTTCAGCTCTGACAGGATAGTGTCAGATCGTTCCATTCCCTACTATCCTGTCAGAACTGAAGAAGCTGCTTGGATGAGAAGCAAAACATCTTTAAAGAAAAAACAAGAAAGTCCAGTTGTCTCCTGAAAAAGCACCTTTGGGATAAGTTGAAATAACTTTGTTTTTCTTTGAATTTTTGAACTCCTATCAAGAAACCATCTAAAGTTACACATGGAACAGTTTTGTGACTGAAGAGTCTGCATTGTTTCACTTTAGTCTGCTCAGTTTGTGCTTTTAGATGTTGTCATAGGGTGAGTTACCCTCACTTTTTAATTCTTCTTCTGATAAAGTAGTGTTTTATCTTTTCTCTCAACACAACTGTTGCCATATGCATTATCTACAATGCCTTTTGAAGATGCTGGTGCAGTGGTGGGATTCAATTTTTTTTTACTACTGGTTCTGTGGGCGTGGCTTGGTGGGCACGGCAGGGGAAGGGTACTGTAAAATCTCTATTCCCTCCCCTCCCCACTAACCTGCTTTCCAGCTCCGTTCTCCTGTGCAGAGGAACAAAAGAAAACCCAGCCGATCAGCTGGGACTCGGGAGGCAGAGAATAGATGGGGGCAGGGCCAGTCAGAGGGGGTATTCTGAACTACTCAAAATTTCCGCTACCGGTTCTCCAGAACTGGTCAGAACCTGCTGAATACCACCTCTGTGCTGGTGGTGAAGTGGGTATCAATGGTGTTTGTCCAGCTCCTATAATTGTTGGTTTAAATCAGAGGTAGGGAAACTTGGCTCTTTTTATCACTTATGGACTTCAACTCCCAGAATTCCTGAGTGAGCCATAAATGGTTCCCCATCCCTGGCCTACTGGTTTTTCAGTTGTGGGGAAAATCAATTTTTGACTTGAATGGGACTGTTTAATATACAAATGTAGGACGTATAAAGAATAAAAGAGCCCAGTTTCCCTACCCCTGGTTTAAACGATGCAAGCATTCCCTTTCCCCGCACAGTGACTGAATGCTGCCTGCCTTCTGTGACTAATTTAGCCTGGGATGAAGAAAGAACTAAGCCAGGTGGTTTGCACATAAACATCTTCCCATTTAATATACTTTCAGAACAGGGGTGGGCTTCAAAATTTTTAGCAACAGGTTCTTTGCCCGGTTGCTGGGTGGGCATGGCCATGGTGGGGTGGCCTAATTGGCATCCTGCACCATGCTGGAGGGTGTTTTTGCCCTCCCCGGCCTCTGGAGGCTTTCCTCGAGCCTCTTGGAGGGCGAAAATGGTCTCCTGGGCTCCGGAGGCTCTCTGGAAGCGGGCCCATTTCCAGACTTCCAGGAGGCCCTCCCTTTTCACCCTCCCTGAGCCTCCGCGCATGCCTGTACTTACCAGCATCCAAAATGGGCCACCTAGGGACTCCAGGGAGGGGAAGGTGGGCAGGGCCAGCCAGGAGTGGGATTTGGGGGGTTCTCCGAACTGTGCAGAATCTTAGCTAGAGCATCTCCCGAACCCCTGCGAACCCCCAGCAGCCCACCCCTCTTCCAGAGCTGCTTGTCAGGCATCTCATGGGCTGCCTATAGAAGGTAAGTAAAGTTACTTTTAAACAAGTTTGTACCAGCCTTTCAAAATATCATTAATTTATCTTTTTTTTAAGAGTAGAACTAAACAGGAGAAGAAACTTATAGTTAATTATGTCCCAAATCATTCTATTAATTTTGTTATTTGCCATTCTGATTTTTTTAATTTCCTGTGGCCATACATTCTGATTTTGGAGGGGGGGGGTGTCACTACTTGGACTATTCATTTTGCTTATTTCTTGGTGTGGAAGGAAAGATTCAAGGCTATATTCCTTTCTTATGGTTTTGTGTTCCCTGAGACGTTGACAGAAAAGGACCACATCTGAATTACAAGAGTTACTATATTCATACTGGGAGCACCAAAGAGCTTCTGGGTTGAGAGGATTGAATATTGACATCACCATTGCGTGGGGGACTCCCAGTTCAGGGCTCCTTTCATGTCCCTATTACATTGCCACTGAAGTGATGCCTATCTATTTACTTGCAATCACCTGTTTTCAGATTGCACGATTGGCAAGAGCAGGAGCTTGTGACGGGAGTTTACCCCTGTTGATTGTCAGCCAAGAGTCCTAACCTTGTGAGCTATCTTTGTAACAAGTAGATTGCCACTTGTTACTTACAGTTATATTTACTCTAGTTATATTTACAATTATATTCACTATAAATGACATTGTTATAATTTGTACATTTAGGTTTAACCCACTAGAAGTGTATATTTTATGTAAGAAACCTGCTTTAGTACACATTGTTCCTTTGTGTACATATCAAAGGAAAAGCATTCAGCTTTCTCTTGTCTGTGGTTTATTTATACCATAAATTAGTTGTAACCCTGTCATACTTGGTTATCTCTGAATGTATAGAAGCACATTGGATGGAAGTAGAATACTGAGTCTGTGAGGTCATTATACAGTTGTTGTTTTTTAAAACAACAACCTGGGACCACTTAGAAGATTAACATTTCCTATGTCTTAATTAATTTAAACTGCCTGATCAGTCAAAGTTTCCTCAGACTTTATCACATGCCTCTCCTACACCCTACTCATCTGTTAGTTGATCAGTATTATCAATCCACATCTATATCCATGCTAGTCTTTAGGAGATACATGGTTAGCTCTTTACTAAGGTCAGTACTCCCATGTATGTACTGTACATGTGTGTACTCCCTTGATGTGCTTGCCAGCTCTTTACCTTCCATCCACTTTCAAACTATTCACTTGTCATCTAGAAGATAGACAGACAGACAGATGATTGAGAAGAGGCATGGAGGGACGGAGGGAGGGATATCTATCTATCTATCTATCTATCTATCTATCTATCTATCTATCTATCTATCTATCTATCTATCTATCTATCTATCTATCTATCTATCTATCTGACAATGGAATATTGCCCTTCCAGAAATCTAATAGATCTCTGTTCGCTCAGTCAATCTGAAGGATGGACAGCTTTTCAATGTCAGGCACATCCCTGGAGTCGTCAAATCCTACCTGGACAAAAGTAATTGATGGTTGTTTTTTTCTACCAGCTGGTGACAGGCGAGACTGAACAGAAAAGAAAAGTGGGGAATATGGTAACCACTGTCCTAAAATTCTCCTGGGTCAAATCATTAAGAAAGTTGCTAGAAGTGTTGCTGAGGAACAATAAAGTTCGATTTGGGGAGCAATGCAATTTATATCAGTATAGTTTTCTGCATATTAATATGTCCAGGAAATCTCATCCACATCTATGTGTGTTTATGTATGTGTGTGAACATACTGCATATGTTAGCATACTCTCTCCTTTACACAAGGCCTCCTTTACTCTCTCCTTTACACAGAGCCTCCTTTCTTCATTCTAGACCAGGGGTGTCAAACTCATGTCATCATGGCGGCATCATGTGATGTATCGGGACTTTTTTCACCTTCGCTGAATCAGGAGTGGGTGTGGCCAGCACATGACACATCCAGCCTGTGGGCTGGAAGTTTGACAGCCCTGTTCTAGGCATTAGGACAGAAATATTTTATTTCCCCAGGTTTTTAGTGTAAAAACCCTCATATTATTATTTTGAAAAATACTGCTTTCTTGCTTTATGGAGCTGTATTATGTTTGATATTGTATGAAGATGTTTTAGTATATCCAGTTGATCTATTTCTACTGATGTTTTACAAGCTAAGTTCTTATGTAGTTCCCATTAAAAAAAAACCATTGAAGTTAACTAAACCAGGAAATGCTTGTTTTTAGTTGTAGATACTAACAACATATTATGCAAAATATAAATTCTGCTGCCTCTGCATAAGCATATTCCTTAGTACAGTAAATGCATTTAGGATCATAGACTAAATTTGTATGTCCAGAATAGGTTCCTATGTTACTCGTTTTGTCATGGACAAAGGTACAATACTGGCAAATTCAATTTGTGCTTCAAAAGAAAGGCTTGAGGCTTGAGTTGCTCTGTTTGGAGTTCATCCACAGGTCAATTCTTGTCATTTTCACAACAGGAAGCATCAACTTGTCATTTCATTGAGGTTTATTTCCTCAGAATTATTGATTTTTTGGTAGTTAAATTGCTGATAATATTTTTGAAAAGGGAAAAGAACTATCATGAAACTCCTGGAAGTTGTATTAAAAGTTGGATATAAATGAATAAAATGAAAATAGCATAGAAAAATTGGTTGATTTGGTGTGCCATTGGACTTATTTGGGTAGAGGGCTCATTTGTTATAGTATAAATGCTGCTGCTGAAGTCTTTTAAGAATAACCTCGTGCTAGTCTCTATCTATTCAAAATATTTGAAGGTGCACTCATTAGAAGATTCATGTTTCCATATATACAACAACTCATCTTTCTCATCTTCTCATTTCTCACCTTTTCTCATCTTCTCATCTTTTTTACTATCTTCTTCTATTGGTATCTTATGATTTATCACTTGTTGGTTGTATCTTATATTAATGATTGTAACCAGGGGTGGGATTCAATTTTTTAAACAACCGGTTCTGTGGGTGTGGTTTAGTTGGTGGGTGTGGCTTGGTGATCATGTGATTGGGTGGGCATGGCCAACTTGAGATCACTCACGTCAAGGGGTGCTTCTCCTCGCCTGGCTTCTCATGACAGTGGGGATGCAATGATTGTAAGTGTGAAAAACGGTCATAAGTCACTTTTTTCAGTGCCATTGTAACTTTGAATGGTCACTAAATGAACTGTTGTAAGTCAAGGATTACCTGTACAAAAATACAAAAAGCTTCTTTGCTTGCAAGAAGTAGATTAAAAGTACCTGCAAGCCGGAGTTACAAATCAGGCAGGGTGCCAAGAGCATCTTGAGGAATTACAATAGTTAAAATGCAATGATAACTATCAGCAGCCAACTCTTGCTCATGAAGTGAAAACCTTTAGCAGAGAGGTCATTTAAGCTCTCCAGAAAGAGCACACCCAGGAAAAGCAATCCTTAGATCCATTTGCCCCATTTAAAGATACCAGCTGGTCTCACTCATCTCACAAGATATCCTAAGGAAATCGTCCAGATTTAAGGAAAGGTCACATGCCCCCCAGAAAGGCAGTAAAAAAATCAGTGCTAAACTTGCATCCTGCCTCTTGGAAGTACACCCCAAAAGGACAGTGCCAGATACCACTAAAGCAGAGAAGGAAGACCCTCTCCCCAGGTAGAAAAAGAAACCATGAGGCAGGAAAAAATTCAAACACAATACAAATGATTAAATCACAACAGTAGCTATTGCTTGTTAAACAAATTACCAGAACAAATAGACACAGGAACTAGCCAGATTTCTCAACCCAGTTTCTTTTCAGGAACAGAGATTAACCTTTTTCCTTCCAAACAAAGCTGAATAAGGAAAATTATCCCCTCAATAAAAACAGGATTAAACGTCACCAAGCACAGAATTAAAGTTAACCAAAAACCAGTTTTAGACCAAAACTCAGAAAGGGTATGTAAACTCATGTTTGAATGTCAATCTTTCTAGTAGTCAAGAAGCCTCACTGAATGTCACTCGTCTTGGTTCCTTGTCATTAAAAAGCTGCTTTCCCCAGCTCTGCTTTGTTATTCAATTATTTCTTCAAAGTTTTGATCATTGCATGCCGGCTTGAAGTATTTCCAGGGGAGTATTTCCTCCCAACAGCAGTGTAAAAAGCTTAAAACAACTCTTCCCCTTTAAGAAAGTACCAGGAAAGGGAAAAAAAAAAAAAAACCTCCTTCGGAGACAGTAAGTCTAGACATACTGCCAAGAATGTAATAAGGGTGGAAAAAAACAAAAGGAGATTTCTTCTAACAACCTGAACTGCTTAGAAAGTTAACAAGGGGTTCTATAGAACCGGTCATAACCAGTAGAATCCCACCCCTGATTGTATCTATGACTTATGATCTATGACCTATCACTTTGCTTTTTGTATGTGCACTGAGAGCTTATGCACCAGAGACAAATCCCTTGTGTGTCCAATCATACTTGGCCAATAAAGAATTCTATCCTATTCTATTCTGAACAGCCATTTTCAGGATGAGTAGATATCTACATGAAAAAGTGAGGGCATATTATAAGGAAATTCTGGAGTAATTTATTTCATGGTTAAATTTTTGGATTTTTAAATTTCATGTTGAATACCCACATCAAGAATTTCTCAGTTTGCATTCTCCGTAAAATACATAGTTGCTCCTCTTTACAAGAGTTTGCTCATTGTTTTTATAGAAATTGCTATAACGTTATGAGATAAATGTTTTATGACAATGAAACATTGAAGGTGCAGTATAATAGGGAAAAAATGAGTGAAAAGGAATTGACTGACTTAAACAGCCTTAATAGTTTAAGCTATGAAAACCTAAAAGTGAATGTTATTTAGAAAGGGTGGGGGAAGGGAATGCTGTGGGATTGGTGGTGAGGACAAAAATAATCCTTTGAGATTGATTACTAGGAGTTTCAGATGGGCAGGTGACATGAAAATAATAACTATAGCAATTTATTAAATTTATATACCATCTGATTACCAGTAAGTCAAGATGCTTTACAATTGTTAAAAACATTTTAAAACAAGGAACAATTCAAAACACAAAATAAGCACAAACAAGTAAAAATGGCTGAGAATATATCTCAGATTGGTACAAGAAAAAGAAAGAGTAATTAAACTTCCTTGCCAGAAGAAGGAAATATCAGTATGGTGATGATATAAAGTCTTTTTTTTAATTTTAAAACCAAAAAAAGGCATGCATATTTCTCACACATAATGTATAAACATTATGTGTGATAATGTTTAATGATTTATAATTGTATTGCTTTTACATTTCTATATACTTAGAATTCTAATATTCTATAATAATATAGGTCTATTAAGGTAATTGAGAATTCTGGGGACTTATGTAGGCAATGGCATAGCATTTTTTAATTTTATGACTAATCAACTGTAGTTATTATACTGATGATAATTATAATCTTTTGGTTGGGAGAAGAATCATTGTCAATAACTGATGATTTTAGTTTGCTTCTTCAACATTCAGCATTTTAATGTGCAAAAAATCTCCAGGTTATCATTCAACAATTAATCTGGAATGACAGATGGAGGTAAAATATTTTGATGCTCAAGATTTTGTGTCTAATTGAAGCATATATTACAGTGTTTATGTCTATATATATTAGAATTCACATCTGCTTATATGTATTTTATAACATGCAGTGTTTGCCTATTTAAGTCACTTTACACAGATCATTTTCTAAATATCTACACTTATATTACACACAGTCTTTGCCTGACTGAGAAAGTGCTTTAATTATCATGATGAGCCTAAATAATCCCTGATATATTTTCTTTGTGCCACAGTATTATCTGCAAACCAAGCGACAGATACATTAACAGAGATTGACGAGGTATTATTTTCTCCATAGAGCTGCTGCGAGCATCCAGAGTGGGAGGTGCTCCAGTCTCCGCTCTCACAGGCTGAGCTATAATTGAGGAACGCTCCTCCTCCTCCACGTGACTCCTCCGTAGCATTCCCCAGTTTTAGCTCAGCCTCGTGCAGAGACAGGCAGACTTTTAGAAGCTCTTCATTGGCCGATTCAGGATAATTCTAATTACTTCAGGTTTGATCTCTTATTCCTTCTCTTTGGTCCCTGCGCATTTGGCTTGCTTGATATTGTCTTAGAGAAGCGTTTTCACCCCTCAGGGGGAAGAAGAAGGGGGATTAACAGCCTTCGTGCTACCCCCCCCCCCTGCTCCCTGCCGTCGCCTGAAGCCGGCTCTGCTCTTAAATAGCAGCTTGCCTTTTACGCTATTTATAGCATTTGGTTGTTCCTTCCCCCCAAGAACGCCTAGCTAGAAGGTGAGCTTGTCTCCCTTCTGCCCCTTGTGCTTGCTTGTTTTGAAGCCGTTTTTCAGTCGAGGTGGTTGTTTCCGTCTCTGAGAAACTCGCAACGGTCCCGGCCGCCATTTTGGGTGCACCTCGTGGCCAGCCGCCATTTTGTTTGTTGTTTGATTAGCGCTGCGGTGACTGTGGAGGCCCATAGCAGGACCGGAAGGCCTGTTTAGTGCCTACTTATCTGGTATCGTGGCTCCTAGCCCTACTGCCTGTGTATTAATTGTTGGCTATTCCCGCAGCCTTGCTCAGAGGCGAGGATTGAGGCTTAAATAGTACTTCCCATTTTGTTGGGAGGCTGCCTCAGGAGGCCTATCCCTTTTTCTTGCTATTTTACTTTTTGGCCTCAGCGTTCATTTGGCTCATTGGCTGTTTTTGATTTATTTTTTCCCTTATTAGTTCCTCAATTTTTTCTATTTCAATCTGGCATATCTCTTACAATAATACGGTTCTCTTATACCTTAATTGGTCTCTCCCCTTCCAATAATAATAATAATAATAATAATAATAATAATAATAATAATAATAATAATAATAATAATAATAATAATAATAATAATATAAATAAATAAATATTAAATAAAATAAAATAAATAAATAAAACAAATAATATAATAATATACGCTTAAAAAATTTTTTTTTTCAAAAAGGGGGGCGCGGTTCAACTACAGGACATCCGGCCTTTGTTGTAGGTCGAACTCCTAGGCGTGCCAACCGCCTCATTGAGTATCATTTTCTGTATTTCTTACCTTTTATTATGGCACAGGACAATCCCAGAGGTCCTTCTTTGAAGGCCAAATCAAAGACGCACCATTTGCACAGGCAGGCCAAGGAGTCCTCCAAGGCTTCTCAAAGGGATGCCCTAAGGCGCCATAAAGCCTTGGAGAAGGAATTTGACAAACGTTCAAGGGACTCTCAATCTGTAACCTCAGTACCTAATCTTCCCATCCCTTCTGCCTCCACACAACCCTCCCCTCTGCCAGAACAACTTTCTCTTTCCAGGCGCAGCTCGCCTGCTCGGAGCCTCCAAGCCCCCCGGACACCTGATGCTACATTCACACCGACCGCTGCTGGCCTGCGGCCAGAGGAACCATCCGCAGACCTTATTCCAGATAGTATTAGAGAATGGATGCAGCTGGCCATCCGCCAAGGGATCGCGGAAGGTATCCAACAGATGTCCAGACCAGGTCCTCAAACGATGGCTCCCGATGTTGAATACGTCTCTGGCAGATCCCTCCCCAGACCGGAATCTCACCATGGTCAGGTATTTCCCCAGAGGGACATCCCCTTTCCAGAAAGGGAGGAGGAGGAGGAGGAAGAGGAAATGGGCCTTGATTACCTCAGGGAAGAAGAAGGATTGGATAGGGGGTCCTTACACTATTCCGAACCCCTTTCAGAGGTGGAACAGATGGAAGGAGAAATGTCGGAGGACGAGGGTATTTCTCCTGACTAGTCCGCCTTCGTAGGCCTGTTCAAACCTCATCTGTTCAAGTCCTTGCTATTCAAGGTGAAAAATATTTCGGGCCTGATGCCTCAGTCACCCTCTGATACCCCCCCAGCAGCCTCTGGAGCTCCAGAGAATTCTATTTTCAAGCAGCTGGTCGTGGAGACCGAAGTCATTCCTATACCACCCATTTTCTCCGACTTAGTAGCAAGACAGCTGGCCTCATCAGCCCCCCCCTCCCCGCTCCCTCCAGTCAGGACAAGAGATTCTTTAATCTCGATGCAGATTTCTCTTTCTTGTTAGACACCCCCGAGGTGGATGACCCCATAGTGAGGCTAGCATCATCCTCTACTCCAACTGACGCTCTGGAAGCTCTAAAACCAGAGGACAAGTGGGCCGAGATGGCGCTACGTTGGGCGCATCAATCCGATGCTTGGGCCATTCGATCAGCCACGGCCGCATCATTTTTCACTCGATCTTCTATTAGATGGCTCCGTCAGTTGAAGCAGCATGTCCCCCCATTCAACACCAGGGCACCCCAGGACATTGCCAAGCTTACGGCCGCAGCGGAATTTGCGGCCGATGCTACCTTCCACTCCGTGAAATTTTCCTCCCGGGCTATCTCTTCACACGTTACAGCCCGGCGTCTGCTTTGGCTTAAACACTGGCAGGCAGACATTAAGAATAAAGCTAAATTGGCTTCTGCTCCCATTTAGGGAGGCAAATTATTTGGTCCGGCCCTGGAACCATTGTTGATGGAGAGCCAAAATAAAAAGAAATTTCTCCCATCTCTTTTCCGCAGACAGGAGTCCAGAGTGTCCCAGCCCTTTCGAAGGGGCTCCTTTCGTACCTCCTATCAGACACCCTTCTCCCCCAGATTTCAGAGAACCCCGTCCTTTCAGCCGGCCTTTCAGGACCAGAGCGACACAGGTGACAGGAACAAGAGGGGGGTCAACTACAGGAGACCCTTCCGGGGCGCAGGAAGTAAATTGTCCCGGCGCCCCAGATAGGCTTCCAGCTACCTATCCCATTGGCGGATGACTCAAATATTTTGCCGACCAGTGGGAATCATCCACTTCTGATATTTGAGTTAGGGACACTGTTAAATTTGGCCTCTCCCTTGAGTTTCAGTCCCCCCCTCCGGAGCATTTCATGGTTTCCCCTCTTTCCAGAGACCGTACCAAGCGTGCTCTCATAGAAGCCGCTATCAAACACCTCACTGAAATCGAGACCATACAGCCTGTACTATCCTCGCAGCGAGGAATGGGGTTCTACTCCCACCTTTTCCTTGTTCCTAAACACTCCGGAGGCTGGAGGCCCATTCTAGATTTGAAGAGGCTTAATCGTTATATTGTCCGTCATAAGTTCAAGATGCATACACTTCAATCCATTCTGCAGGGCACCAGGAAGGGAGACTGGCTCACCTCCATCGACCCCTCAGAAGCATACCTTCACATTCCCATTCATCTCTCATTTTTCAAATTTCTGAGATTTTGCTACAACGGTCAACATTTTCAGTACGTGGCCCTTCCCTTTGGTCTAGCCTCGGCCCCGAGGACCTTTACCAAGGTTCTGGCAGCCCTAGCGGCTCACTTCAGGAACTTCCCCATCCGCATTCACTGCTATCTGGATGACATCTTCATCCTCTCTCCTACCAAATGCCAAGCCGAGAGGGACACTAGATCCACCCTCTCGGTTCTTCAGGCCCATGGTCTTCTCGTAAATTGGGAGAAGAGTCAACTTACCCCTTCCATCCGAATAGCTCACTTAGGGGCAGTGATTGACTCAGTTGAAGGGAAGGTCTTCCTTTCACCTGAAAGGTTTCTCAGCATCCAGAAATCGGTCAGGGACATTAGACGAGCAAGAAAGGCTTCATTACTGGACTTATCAAAATTACTTGGCAAATTGGTCTCATGCATATCCATTGTTCCCTGGGCCCGGCTACATTCCAGATCTCTGCAGTGGTTCCTGCTACCTTATCAGCGCTCCAGAAGAAGCAATTCAAGAGCCGTGGTGAAGGTTCCTCCAAAGGTTCTTGCATCGCTCCTCTGGTGGACCAGACCTGCTACCAACAAGGGACATCTCTTCAAGGAGCCCCAAAGAGTCACCCTCACAACAGATGCCAGCCTATCCAGATGGGGGGCACATATCCATTCACTTTCAGCTCAGGGCACTTGGTTAGCAACCGAGCAACGCTGCAGCATCAACTGGCTGGAGCTTCACACAGTGTACCTGGCCTTACGCACCTTCCTCCCTCAAGTGCGCGGGCGCCATGTACTGGTCCTGACGGACAACATTACTACCAAGGCTCACATCAACCGTCAAGGGGGCACACATTCCATCCGGCTCATGAAGGAGGCCGAGCGGCTCTGTCGCTGGGCAGAGACCAACCTCCTATCCATGAGGGCAGACCACATCTCGGGGGTCTCAAACGTTCAGGCAGACTGGTTGAGCAGGGCCACCTTAGACCAGTCAGAATGGTGCCTGCATCCCTCCCTGTTCAAGGAGGCCTCAGCGATATTCGGTCACCCACTGGTGGACCTGTTCACATCACCGCTCAATGCCCAGACACCGAGATTCTTCTCACGGTACCCCACAAAGGGGGCAGAGAATCACGACGCCCTATGTTGCCCCTGGCCCACAGGGCTCTTATACACTTTTCCCCCCCTCCTGTTAATCCCCAAAGTGATCCAAAAACTGATCCTCGAGAGGGCGGAAGTTCTCCTGGTTACCCCGTATTGGCCCAGGAGACCGTGGTTTGTGGATCTTCGCAGCCTGTCAGTGGCCCCTCCTTGGAGGATTCCGCTAGACAGGATCTCGCTATCTCAGGGACCTCTTCAGCATCCAAATCCGCAGTGGCTTCAGTTAGCCGTCTGGAGGTTGAGCGGGACTGTCTAAGAAATGAAGGTATGTCCAATCAGGTCATCAATACCATCCTGGCAGCAAGACGGCCTTCGACCACCCGCATATATAATGCCACCTGGAACATTTTTTGTAAATGGTGCCACAAGTCCCTCATCAATCCGCTTTCCCCATCAATTGCACAAATTTTGGCCTTCCTGCAAGAAGGGCTGGACAGGGGCCTCTCCCCCAACACCTTGAGAAGGCAAGTTGCAGCCTTATCAACTGTTGTCTCTGGCAACTCTTCTGGCTCGCTTTCATACCACCCTTGTATCCGAGCATTCCTTAGAGGTGCCACCAATCTGCACCCTCCAGTAATTCACAGATACCCGACCTGGGACCTTAATAAGGTACTCACGGCGCTGACTAAACCTCCCTTTGAGCCTCTAAGGGAGGCGTCATTTCAATTGCTTACGTTCAAAGTGGTGTTTCTCGTAGCAGTCACATCTGCACAGCGGATATCTGAAATAGCTCTGTCCGTTAGAAAGGATCTCTGTGTTTTCCACGCTGATCGGGTGGTCCTGCGACCAGATCCTTCCTTCCTACCCAAGATCAACTCGGCCTTCCATAGATCACAGGAACTTATTCTTCCTAATTTTTGCCCCAGACCTTCTCGAGAAAGGGAAAGGCAGTGGCATACTCTCGATGTCCAACGGGCACTTCGTATCTATATCAATCGCACTCAGCCTGTCAGGAAGTCAGAGTCTTTGTTCCTGTCATTTCAACCAAAGACGCTGGGTTTCAAAGTATCCCCATCTACTGTTGGCCGTTGGATCAGAGCTACAATATCCAAGGCCTATTTATCCCAGGCGCTTCCTGTTCCTAGTGGAATAACCGCTCATTCTACAAGGAGTGCGGCTACCTCAGCAGCCTGGGCTACTCAGGCTTCGATACATGATATCTGTCGAGCGGCTACCTGGGCGTCTCCATCACCCTTTATTCGCCATTATAAAATCGATGTCTTTGCTTCAGCAGAAGCGCCCTTTGGCAGGCGAGTCCTTCAACAAGTGGCGAGAGAACCAGAGGATATTCCGAACCAGACGGAGTCCCTCCCGTAGGACAGGCCATGCTTTGGTATGTCCCACTCTGGATGCTCGCAGCAGCTCTATGGAGAATGGGCGTTGGTACTTACCTGACACGCCCGTTCTCGTCGAGCTGCGTAGATCATCCAGACCCACCCTAATTGGTCCGTCTGGTGGGGAATCCTGTTTCGGCCAATGATTCAAACAGTTTATAGTTGAGAAATGTTGCAATAGTTAAGATGAGTTGATAGTTGTTTCTATTCTTGTCTTCATAAAACTGGGGAATGCTACGGAGGAGTCACATGGAGGAGGAGGAGCGTTCCTCAATTATAGCTCAGCCTGTGAGAGCGGAGACTGGAGCACCTCCCACTCTGGATGCTCTATGCAGCTCGACGAGAACGGGCGTGTCAGGTAAGTACCAACGCCCATTTTGGGCAGAAGGGCTCCTGAATTATCTTACATATTTCTCTAATTGTGATAGATAAAAGTTTTTTTTTATCATTTCCTCTTTTTATCTACTTTTCCTAACGTATTTTTTTGAAATATTTCCACATTATATTAATAAAAAGCTTGTCTGCATAACTACTTTGTATTTGGAGAGTAGGCCAAAGAATATTGAGAGGCAAGAGATTTTTGGGGTTCATGTTTTAATGAAGTACAAATACCCTATAGCAGTGGTGGCTAACTTTTTTGGGCTCCTATGCCAAAAATTGTATGAGCGCTTGCACGCTCGCGCTCGTGTGCCAGCACCCAGAAGGCAATGCACTCCCCCATGCCCCCTACGCATGCACACACAGTCCCTCCCACTCCCTGCCCCCTTACCCCCACTGCGCCTCACAGCTGATTTTCGGCTGGTTTGAGGCCTTTCTCGGCCTCCCAGAGGCTTGAGAAAGGCTTCTGCAGGCTTTGCAGGCTGAAAACTAGGCCCGTTTCATCACTTCCGGTATTCCCGGAAAAACAGGAAGTGATGAAATGGGCTTAGTTTTCGGCCTGCAAAGCCTGCAGAAGCCTTCCTCAAGCCTCTGGGAGGCCAAAAAAGGCCTCAAACACACCAAAAATCAGCTGTGAGGCATGTGCATGTGCGGTGAGGTAAGTTGCCTGCAGATCACTTGCTGGGACAAATGGCTCTGCGTGCCACCTATGGCACACATGCCATAGGTTTGCCATCATGGCCCTACAGAATCATGACAATTATTTTAACAGTTTTCTCTGGAGACTTGTATCCCAACCTTGATTCCATTTTTCAATCACTCCAAAGCTATTTGAAACCAAATATATAAATATGCAAACAATATACAGTAGTCTTCGACTTGCTATTGTTGTTTAGTGGTCATTTGAACTTACAATGGCACTAAAAAAGTTAACTTATGACTGCTCTGCTCATGTATGATCAGTCAGTCCCCTTTACAACTGTTGCAGTATCTCCACAGTGACATGATCAAAATCCAGTTGCTTGGCAACCAGCATGTATTTATGATGATTTCACATCTTGGGATCAAGTGATCAACTTTTGTGAACTTCCCAGCTGGCTTCTGACTAAGCAAAGTCAATGGGGGAACCCAGATTTGTTTAATGATCACATTATTCACTTAATGGTTGCAGTGATTCACTTAACAACAGTGGGGAAAAAGGTAACAAAATTGGGCATGACTCACTTAATTGCTACCTTACTTAGCAATGGAAATACTTGCCCCAATTGTAGTTGTAAATTGAGGACTACCTGTAATAAACAATCCAATCCAATTGTACAGCCCTACCCTCTAAGCTACTGCAAATCGTAGATCAACAAAACTGCCTCATCCACACACCACACAAAAAGGCATCACTATTAAGAACCTTGTAGAGATGTCCTCACCTTTTAGCACATAACTTTAAAATCAAAAGGTGTAGATGTTTTAAAAAGAAGCACTCAACAATATTACACTTAGGGGTTTGTCTTTTTCACCCTGGGGTGTTTTGCTTTAGAGAAACAACATAAATATTTATCAAGGACCTTGGAGTTACCTTGTAATCATCTTAGGCAGATTCAGTAGCTGAAAATGACCACATGACAAGAGTTTCCATTACATGTCTTTTCCATTGTCTGAAGCTGTTGGATACAGACTAAAAATAAAGCAATACAAACAAGCTCTTTGCTTTTAAAGCAAAGGAGCTCTGCTAGTCCCCACCCACCCACCCAAAAAAACTTTGATAGGATGCTTCATCAAATCTTCATCAAACTGAAGCCCCGCCACCCTTAAAACTTTGCCTACCTTAGACCTAATGCAAATCATTTGCTTATTATACAGAACATCAAGAGCTTGATAAAATGCTACAGGGAACAGAGGAAAAAATGATAACCATACAAAACATACAATTATCTTTTGAGGTTTAAATTGGAAGAAGAAACCATCAAGGAAACTATGATAATTTGAGCAAAAAAAAAAAATCGGCTATAATATTGAACTAGAACACTGGGAAAAATTGTGGGAGCAAAATTATAAGTTAACAATGTCAGCAACATACAAAGAAAACTTATATAAAATGTTTTAACGCTGGCATCTACTTCCAGCAAGACTAGAGAAAATATATCCAAATAGATCGGCGGAATGCTGGAGATGCAAGCATAAACAAGAACATTTTTTCACATGTGGTGGACATGCACAGAAGTCAGGAAATATTGGATTAAAATAAAGAAATTACAAAACAAAAAATTGAGTTGAGATCAGAACTATTTTTATTAGGTATAATAAAAGTCAATTTAAGTAAGAAAATCCGGTATATTATACTCCACATAATAACAGCGGCTAGAATCGTCTTCAGGCAAAATTGGAAACAGGACAATGCTCTTATAGAGGGTATGGTGATAAAAAAAAGGTGCTTGAATGTGCAGAGATGGACAGACTAATGATCGAATTAAAAGAAGAGAGAAGATATGAAGAAGATATGATTTGGGACACATGGTATGAGTGGTTAGAGAACAGATGTAAGGACTATATATAAAGGTTACTCAAGAGCGACAGGAAATAGATAGATAGATAGACAGACAGACAGACAGACAGACAGACAGACAGACAGATAGATAGATATTTGTGAAAAGGCAAAATATATATGTAAGAATATTATTATAAGAATATTATATAAGAGGAAAGGAAGAAAAATAAAAATACTAGTATGTAATTATGAGTGATACTGATACTGAAGCGCTGTAAAGTTTGGAAATGTGGCGTAAATGTTGGAAAATGTGTAATAAATAAATTTTTAAAAAATCATTTGTTTATTAAAACATGCTCCATTTTTGAGAAAAAACATAAGAATTTTACATTAATACAATTTAAAGTAAAACAAAGCTATAACTAAACATTCTTGTTCAATCAGATTTAGGTATAAATTTCCCCAAATTGGCAGACAAAGAATTATCTAATTACTTATGCAAAGTTTGTCAATATTTAATTTAGCCTTAGACCAAATATTAAAGTCCTTACCTAACATCCCATGGACGAACAACTGATTATAAAGGCCATACAACAAGTTAAATGTTTCAAATACCTAGAAATCATTTTGAAACCTGTAAGAAAGAAAATACTCCAAGCTTCTTATGCCTAATTTTTAGTCCCAAAGAATGCAACAGTATTTTAAGGTTTTGCTGTGGTAAGGGTGGTTATCTTAGCTCAGCTGTTTTATTTGCTGCAAAATCAGTTCAACATATGGAGCACAATAAGACTGTTTTTACAACTTTGCTCCTTACAAAAAAAGTGCAGTTAAGATTTTATTATTTTTACTCTTCACTCCAAGATGCATCTTGATGCAGTTCTGAGACTAGAGGTGTTCTTTTAAAAATAAAAACCAGACTTTATTTTAATTACTTGGCTAAGATTTAACCTGATTCCCATGGTGCTGCTTATTTATCAATTTATAAACACAGGTTTATTTGGTGGGAAACATTACAAGAAAATTGCTGAAGCCTTTCCCCAGACCTTTCATTACCTCAGCTTCAAAAAAGTTGATATAGAGATTCCAAATAACTTCAAACAAAATTCAAGGACTTTTTAGTTATTAAGATATCTCCAGAAATCTTTTCCTGCAGACTACGTATTGTTAATTTCCCTCAAAAATTGCTGGGCATTTACCAATGGTCCATTACAAGGCTTCTTGTCTCAGCAGTTCTGGAGGGTAGATATAATAAGGAGCTCCCATAAGGAGATGCCCATGTGAAGCAGGAAGGATTGAGCCAATTGCATGTATCCTCTTGGAGTTTTATTTCATTGTTTGGACAAGAGAAGAAATGGGGAGGGAGGGAAAGTAATCCAGGTAGGCAATGTGAGAGGAGGAAGGGTATCTCCCATGTCAACAGTCTCTGGAGGGCTGTACAGCTGATTCCTTGAGTTACAACCATAAGGAAATAATGAAACCTGCCCATCATGGTTGTAACTTATGGCAATTGCAATTTGGGTCACCCAAATGATTAGCCCGATTTTACAATCTGTTTTACAGCAGTCAGCAATGGAATCAATCAATTAAATCAAGGCTGGTTTTGCAAATCTGGAAGTAAATGACAGTTTTCAGCAAAACTATTATAAAACTTGGTCAGGTGACCTTGGGATGCAAACGATCACAAATTCACCCTGTTTGATGCTTGCCTGAAGTGCAGTCATGTGACCATGGGGTGCATGGCCATCTCCAGGAAGATGCATCATAATGGTCTCTAAATGATAGTAGTAAATCAAGTAGTGTAAACCCTTAAGTGTTTTCAGTGTTATAACCTTCATCCTGAATGGGATGATTTAGTATCCTCCTAATAAAAAAACCCTATTTCTGGAATATAACATGAACTTTAATCAAAAATTGTATATATTTAAAATGTTTGGTGATGCCAAATAAAAGCTAATTTTTTAAAAAGCTGCATTTATTACAAAAAGTGCTAACATTGGTATCCTCAGATGAATCTCACCTTCTCCACAAAGCTTGATACGATTCTCTGTAATGAGCTGTAGTTACATAAATTCAAATTTAATATACATATACCTTTCTTGAATATAGTTGAATATATTTCCTGTGAAACAATTTTGCACCCTTTTTTGTTTATGATATTAGTTAAGAAAATGGAAGAAATTACATGGAACAAACAGGAGAAGTTGCAACTTGAATTCTCAATTATTATCAGCTAAATTAGAAAATTAGAGTGCTTGGAGAACAGATTATTGTTTTGATAAAATATTGGTTAACAAATGGGGGAAATTGTCTGTTTACAGTATTTGGACCAAATCCCTTCAATCTAAGCTAATTATTCTTCCACTGTTCCTTTTGTTTAATGGCAGAATGCAGCATATGAATTTAGTGTTGGAAATGGACTTTATACATACCATTTCCATAAACAAGTATAACAGTAGTATTTATGAAAAATGCTGTTCTTATAAACAGCAGCAACAAAAAATGTGTAGTTATGTAGTTATTATATAGATAACCAGTTTGGGCTAGCAGTTTAAGTACAGACTAGAAACCAGGAGACTTAAGGGTTGGTGACTGGACCAATCACTGTGTCTTAGCCCAATTTACTTCACAGGATTGGAGGTGAGGAGGAAAAATAATAATAAGGATTATTAATTATGTTCATACCTTGAGTTATTTATAAAAATAATAAAGACAGGATAAAACATAAAATTAAATTTAAAACGTAGTTTATAAATACATAGAGATTTTTTTAAAGAAAAATCATACCAAGCATTCTGTATTATAAGCCAACACATTCCAGTGGTTTTCCTTCAATGTGTTAGCTTATAACACTTATTACAGATAAAAATAAGTCATACTGGTTGTACTAAAAGTGTATTATTCCTTTCAGGTTATCATTCTCTTTTTAAATAACATTTTATTAAAAAATTTCATAATGCTTCCTTCCATCTAATTTTCTCCTACATTCAGTTTGCAAGGATGAATTATTCAATGTTTCTTCCAGAGTTCTAAGGTGCTGAATACCACCCAAGTGTTAATTAATGATTATTATTAGCTGTATGTCATTTGCACTGTCTGGAAATTTCAGTCTTAGCAAGCAATGCTTAATGCATTGCAATCATGTATGCTACTGTGTGCACAAAAAGGGAATAGTTTTAAAATCAGGAAAGCGTGTTGAGATAGAACAGATATTTTTTTGTTCAAGAGTAGCATTTTATTCCTTTTAAATAACAATAAAATAACACTGCAGAAAATGTTTAAATCATGAAGACTGCTAGACTGATCAATCTTCAGTAAAGAGAAGTAGGGAAATACAATGCTAAATAAGTGCAGAAATGCAAACTCCTTGGATTGCTAGAAATGGATTAAATGGAATAATTATAACATTATTGATTATAAAGAAACTTGTATTTATTAATATGAAAAGTTATGGTGAAATAAACTGTCAACTTCATTTAATCTCTACCATAATATATAAAGCAATTGTCTAGAAAATAATAATATATTTCTTTTGGAATAACTTTGTAGTAGTCACCAGATAAATAACTATTAATATTTTGTAAAATACTCACCCACATATATTAATATTTCCACATTCAGTTCATGATACATTTTATTTATTAATTTTAGTTAATTTATTTTTTTGCTAGTCCTCCTGGACTTGTGCACTGTTCCATTTCCTATATTTGCACACCACACAAATCTTTTAAGTTAGGTTGAATTGAAAGATTTTGTAGCTTAAGAAGCCCCAATTGCCCTATTTAATTTGGGTGAAAATATTAATTAATTAATTAGAAGATCTCCAAAATAAATAAACAGAACACCCTGTTTGATTATAAGCCAATAAATAGAATTGTGAGAAGAAAAGCTGAAAGCTAACTTTATTTTATTTTTTATCCTATGATATTGTGAAGTCAATATATATCTGAGGCCTTCCAAGACCAACAAGATAATGGCCAAGCATCCATTTTCCCCCAAAGCAGTAAAAAGATTTAGAATTTAAATTTAGGATCATAGATCCATATATAAATTTTAATTTTACCACTTGGGAATTCTTGTTTGCAACTGTCAAATGCGATCTCAGTTCAATCTGAGATCCTGAAGAACTGAAATTTATAGTTAAGTCTGGAGGGAAAGCCTGATTGATGGTGTCTGTCTGAATATCATTTGCCACCTCATGGTGTGGCTGGAAGCTGCCAGGTGGAAGAACCAAAGGATCATTATTTGCAGTTATAGTGCCATAGCTAAATAAATTCAGTTACAGTGAATGGTCCAATAAAACTGGTATCCAGCTTCTTTGCTGATTATATAGAGGGGGAAAATGATAGAAAATTAGACATGATTTCACACAGGGATGCAGTGGAGGTTTACTGACCATTATGGTGAGCACAGGACATGTGTTGTGACCCAGGCTTCATCAAACGTAATTAAACACAAACTTATTTTAAAAGCAAAACCTATTTTAATGCTGGGAATTACTTTCATTCACCGCCAGAACCAATCTTAAACAGTTCGCCAAGATAAGCACACACCTGTCAGTGCTGTGGAATGCTGCCAAAAATAAAAGTATCCAAATTAATTATAATAGAAACTACCAAAAGTACCAGAAATAACCGACCAGAATACACAGAGCTTCAAGGAGGACTTGGAATCTATTGATCTGTTTTGCTTCCTGCAACGCTTTCGTCGTTGAGGTCTGACTTTTATCCCTTATGGGAGGGGCAATCATCTTCCAGCCTTACCCCTGAGTCGCCCCTTCGGCTTCAGCTGCTCTCGCCTTCTAGCAGCTCTGCGCACACGTGCACTGGGAACAGGCTCCTCTGGGTCCTCTGCTTCGCTGTTGCCAGACTCGGAGGCTCCACCCCACTCCCAGATGGTCTGGCTGGCCCATCCCTGCATCGGACACAGGACCCTCGTCCAAGTCCTCTCCAGATTCCCTGACTGGTCCCCTTTCTTCCTCACTGTCCGATACCACTGCCGTCTGCACTGGCTGCTGGCAAACCACAACAACATGTTAGA